>NC_092689.1:14220429-14395429 GCF_964275005.1 Diadema setosum
CCTCAATTCCCATGGCTCCCTGGCTCTCATTTCGAAATTTAGTAGTTTGTACCGCTATGTAAAAAACAAACAAACAAATAAACAATCCCTGAAAATACAGTGTACTTTAAAAATCAAACCAACACGATGATGACGCTTTAAATTTTAACCGACTTCACTCTCCAACAGTAATATAGAACTTGTGAAGAAATCATAATTAGAAACTGTTCACATAACATTAAACTCTACCCCTAACTAGATGTTCCCTTGCTTTTGAACTCATTTCCTTTCTTTTTGCACATACATTTACTATCTCACTATAGTATAATACTCCAATGCGATTTTGTGCATTTTCTATCAAGAGATCAACGGCAAAACTATCAAACGTACGGGTCTCATGGCACCGAGGGCGTATGATGAGTGCCAGTCATCTTCTCGAATGTTCTATGATCTCTATATGGGTCACCTGTCACTCTAGCCGTCTGCAGTCATACGAGATGAGGTTGACACCACTCTTTCTCTCTCGTTTTCGACCCTCGGCCCCCCCCCCCCCCGACACCCATCGAAAAGCGAGAGCTCAACGGTACATCGGTGCGGTGCTAGCTTGATGCATGCAGCCACCGCTGTACATACAAGCACTGCACTGCATGCACTAGCCCAATACCGAACACTCTCCGTGGCCGTCCGTACCGTACGCATACTGATGATGCGTACATCCCCTTCGTTTGGCTGTTCGAGATTCGGGAGGAAGGCACTGAAGATGAGTGGATTTTGGCGTATTTCTGAAAGGCTTTGAGGAAGAAAATGAAGGTAGAACGTTTCGTAAGACCTGAGATGAAATGAATAAGGTTAGTATGCTAATCTGAACATGAAAGCTGGCACATATCATGCCGAAATTTAGGTATGAATTTTAACTGCTGCCTGAGTCCTGACGCTCGATCGTGAAAAGACAGATCGTGTACAGTTACAGTTGCAGCAATCAGTAGTGTAGTCCTGCCTGCGTTGACTCTTGTACTTGTGACCATGGTCGGATTCTACGGTAGAATCCAGTGACAGTGTCAATAGTAGGCATACACTGGCGCGGTAATCACATGAAGACCAGTTTTAAATAGAAAAGCTTAGTCTACACTCCCATTTGTTTTAATTACAAGTTGGGCCTAAGTGTTCAACTTTATCACTGCCACCTACTGACTGTACAGTGTACTCTGCTGTGCTGTGCCTGTGGGTATGGATATGGCCATGGGAATATCCGGATGGGATATGGGACTCATGCCTGATGGGAGCAGCTGGCCTGGCTGGCTGCTGTTTCTGTATGATTGTGTTTAAAAGGTTGGTGACCTGAATGTGGTATTGGACAGAGTGCTAGTGCTACTACGTACTAGGCCTACTGCTACAATACAGTGTAGCAAAGCCATTCACAGATTTTATGGTTCTCCGCTCTTGTCTCTTGCATTTGAGTGATCATGGTGATAGAACAAACCAACTTATATCGTATCACTATCAGACTATCAGTCACATCAGTCAGTCATAATGCACTTGTCAATGTAATGACTCACCCCACTACCCCCGGACATCATGGGTGCGTCATTTCCTCGTTTGGTCCGTCAAATGTGTGACCCAGGTGTGCATCATTTTACCAGCTAGTCCGTCAAATTTTTGATCGAGGGGTGTGTCAAAATCCCATCATTGTCGGTCAAATTTTTGACCGAGAGGTGCGTCATGGTACGTCACTTGGCTATGGAAAACTGCACGCATTTTTGCACGCTACCAGTATAGTACGGGATACACGTACCGCGAGTGAAATTACAGTGAGCGCTTTCCCGCGGCAAGTGAAAATCAAAGTCGGGAAGCGTTTTGGAATAAGAGGGAAAAATGCTTGCCCGAATCTGGCAAGCAAATAATTCAAAAGCCACCCTTTCTCCTCACATTTTCCCTCCAACAAACCCATGAAATCATGCATACTCAATCTCAATCCAGACGGACTGTTTAGTGATGTAACGATTTCAACCTTAGTACTACAATGTATAAATGTCGAACACTTACTTGCAGCTATTGCATATTGCGATGCAACACCAACACTCATTGCTATCGAAGAAAGTTCGTTTATATTCCAATACAATGTGCGTCTAAATAATGTTCTGTGGTGACAAAGGCGAATTTTTGACAGTAAAAGAAGTGGCAGCAGAAGAAACTGCCTACCGCATGCCATTTTCTGCTCGCGGGAATGCCGTGGCGTGGTGTGTACCTGCAGTGTAGCAGGTAAGTCGAGTTGTGCGTTCGTGACTAGACTCGCTAACACTGTGCAATTCGCAAGTGAGCAGCGTAAACTACATCGCGCATCGTCCATGTGTAGCGGACTAGCAATGGCCGCGCACATACGGCGCATCTACAGACAAGTCATGTATGGATTGCATGCACATACTAGTAGTACATACAGAATATCGTAGCAGCAGAATGATGTACGGTGAATGATGGTACGGTGCTTACAGGGCCAGGGTGAGGGAAACTTGCCGAAACTTTTGCAAATTGTGTTTACGAACCGAAAGAAAATGAAATTGCTTGAACAAAACGTATGCAAAAATCGTTTCAGTAATTACGGGGGTGCGTCAAATGTACCGAGGTTGTCCGTCAACAAAATGACCGAGGTGTTCGTCAAAAACCCCGTGTTGTCCGTCAAAAAAGTGACCGTGGTGTTCGTCAAAAACCCCGTGTGGTCGGTCAAAAAATGACCATGACGCACCCATGTCCGGGGGTAGTGGGGTGCGTCATTACATTGACAAGTGCATAAAAGGCAAAGTTTCATTCTAGAGACAGTGCAGTTTATGTTCAGTGGTGGCAATACAGTCTACAGAGGCAAAATTGTGAAATGGGTCTCACCGCAGAACGTGATGTGTAAGCAAGCAAGGTTAAGGTAGTGAAGGGTTGTATCTATGGTAAAATTTGATAGTGGATGGGTATTAAAGAAGTCTTTCCAAGATTAATCAAAATGAAGAATAAAAATGAATATCAAAGGACTGAAAAGAAAAAGAAGTACAGAAGGAAGGACAGAAAATGCTATGCTGCAAAATTGGCCCCGCCGCGCGCCGCTGTATCAACCATGCGTGAATGCTGTTTTGATGGGGTCGCATTCACAAGTATTATACGGTGCAAGAAGGCCCCTATGGACCGCTGTGCTTGAAATGATGGAATGTCGAACGGCACACAGTGGGGCTGAATTCATGAGTATAAAATAGAGTCTTGCCAGTGCCAGGTATCTATAGGTAAGTGTGAGTCACCGTAATATTTAGTACAGATAGACAATGGTGGCGCCCTATATCAGGAGTATGGCAATACAGCTATACAGACAGCCAGATATTTGCAGTTAGACTATTGATATGACTTTCAAATGAATGCTGTTCAGAGGATGTATGATGTGAATAAACTACAGTTCATATCTGTCGGTCATAAAGCTTTACACTAGTCAAAGAATTTTGGTACTGACAACCAGGTACTACACTTAAGAAAAGTTCCAAAGGCTGTTGAGAGGATTTGCAGTTACCTGCAAGTTTAGGTTAGGGCTGTGTGTCCCTTGCCTTCTGATAAGCATTAGCATCTATTCACCAGCAAGTCTATTTGATACCCCTATTCATGCAGACAAATATGTTATTTAAGATACAGATAATACAAGTTGCTAAGTCATAAAAATGGTTAGATGAATGTGACTGAACTAAAGTTATTCACAATATTCTTGTGTTGCTGCAGACTTGTGAGAACACATTAAAGTATCTAACAACTTGTCAATCAGTTGCAACTTGTTGGGATACAGCAAAGTCTGGTCAGAAGGTCACTTGATGGACTTTGTGGGCATGCGATGCACATCACACGTTTCTTCATGTTTCTCCATTTGTGAGTGTGTGAGTTGATCCCCTCCATACCACTGGCTGCTCAGATGGGAGCAAGTGCTCAGAGGAGTACAAGTTGTTTCTTGGGAAACATTACTAGTGTAACTTTGTACAGATGGTGCAAGTAGTTCTTCGTAAGTAGAAATGCATGTAGTGCGGACTTCGCAAAGTTATTGATGTAATCTTTATAATCATTGGTCTTAATCTGCATTAGTTTGATGCGATAATTTGACCACAAACATCTCAGCAAGACTACTTGTACCTTATGACCCCCCATACCCCACCTCATGCCAAATGTGTGTGAGTGCATACATCCATGCATATAAGCTAACGAGGAGAGAGGGTAGTGTAGAGTGATATGGCAAAATTAGTTGTGGGGGAAGGGGGACGTAAACTTATACATTGTAAGTCTTTCCAACATCTCAAAAGGGGCTTTACAGAGCTGCCAAGTCTCTCCAATTACCCTGGAGGCTTCATGAAAACTTCAATCTCTCCTCATGTCTACTGTATGTAGAGGATATGAGAATCTCATGATCCCGGAATCATTTTGCCCATTGAAATGCATTTATTTCACACTCTGCTGTGACCTGACTACCTACTGTGACCTGTTTAGCTAATCAGAGACTTTCCCTCCAGGAACCGAAAGCCCCTTTGATCCTTCCTGAGTGTAAACTTGTGATATTCTTGTCTTAGACCCCTGTTACACATACGAGAAAGCCGACCTGAGGCCAGCCTCAGGTTGGCTTTCTTGTATGTGTAAATGGTCACACAAAACTCGGGCCGGCCTGAGGCCGACTCCACTTTCAGGCCACCTCTGGAAGTGGTCTGAGGCCGGCCCCGGCTATATTTAAAAGGAACTGGGCCCGAGGCTGGCTTTCAGAGCTGCGGTTTACTGGTCATATTACCTTTGACGGGGGCGATAGCACGGTAGAGTATCGAAACTAAATCTACTGAGCGAAATGTTTGTTTACTTAAAGGGCGCTCCTACGGCAAAGTAGGGAAAGGCGATGTGAGGCCGGCCCATGTGTAAACAGTGTCCATAAGGAGCGTCGTTGTTTGAGGTGGCCCCGAAGCTCATGTGTAAACGGTCCACAAAGCGGCCTCAGGCTGGCCTCGGGTCGGCCACGAAAAGCAGACCTCGGGCCACCTTCCAATAGGGGTCCTAGTTCACACTTCACAGCCTGCACAAATTTTGCTAGCATTCTCATTCTGCAAAACATTGTTCTGCAAAAAACAAACGAACAAAACAAAAGACAAGGGCCGACATGTATGTTGAATCAGTATTTATCTAAATATGGAATTAAAGTTTACATTATGTCATCTTTAATTATTGACATGACAAGTTTAAATGAACCTTAAGATTCTGAATAAGAGTTATGTAATGTCACATGGAGAATATGCATTACCAAATTAGGAGTTACGTAAGATATTAATGAAATGAATACGGTCTTTGTAGGGTTCTACAAGGGGCGAAGTCTGAAATGGTCAGAATAAGAAATAATGAACTGTGTTAATGAAGCACTTCCATACTTGAAGGCAAACCTCATTTCCTGATTCAATTATGATATGACAGTTTTGCATTAAGCAGGAATTTCTCAAGGGACATTGACCACAGTGAGAGGCTCAGCTATGATGCATCATGGGTCAATCTGAATGGTATGAAATACAATGTAGTCTGGGGGTAGGGTAGGGGAAGTATTAGATACTGTGAAACAATGTATGTGTTATATGTCACAAGTACTGTGATGCATTTTTTTTTTTGAAGATACAATTATGGGCAATTTTATTAAACCAACTAACAAGTTCATATCCTTTGCATCAGACTGAATGCATAATGATCCAAGGAAATTCAAGGAGATGATGAAATTGCCAGGGTACTTATATAAGAGGAAATATCTTCATGACACTTATCTTCACTCAGGCAGGAGGTACCTGCATGTCCCATATTGTCTCTACTTGAGGTGCGTTCACACGTGTACACATCACTACTTTAGTTCGTCAATGTACTCTGCGACGGCAATAAAGAAAACCTGCGATGTCTTTGTACACTGCATTGTGCTCTAAGGAGCTTTTTGCAGAAGGCGGCGATACTGGCTGGATGCATGACCTACAGACAGTGTACTTTGAAGAAGTGTTTTCTTCCTCGGGCATATTTGTTTATAAGAGGTATGTCAAGTTCATTCAAACATTTAACTGTAAAGCGTAAACAGTATGTCATCTGGCAGTGAAGTGATATCACAGCATTTGTACAAGTTTGCATGAAGAGTACTTAATGATGCTCTGTGACATGCTCTTAAGTTGCCACATGCAGGTAACGGAAATGACCATACTCCTACAATAACAAAGACTCTCAAAACTCTCACACCAAAGACAACATTCACCCTTATTGGTTTGGGTTGTATTACAGGTCAGATAAGAAGAAATTTCTTTAAAGGGGAATAAAACTCAAATATATGTGGATTGAGTGAATGCAGAAATATTAGTAGAACACATTAATGAAGTTTGAGGAAAATCAAACAATCCGTTCAATGTTAGGAATTTTTCAAATTTTGGTACAGCCGTGGCTGGATGAAAAGACTACAACTCATGATGTCACACATGGATAACAATATAAAGAAAATGTGAAGAGAATTCAGCATTATATATCAATTTTTCTAGCATAGTGAAAAGGCACTTGGCTTTCCCTCTTTCAGAATGCTGGGGGAATGATATTACCCTCAACATATGAATGTATGTCAGCAAAGAGTGCAAGGAATGTGTACTTTTTATGAAATATGAAATATTGTGGATTTTTCTTTTGTATTTATGTCCATGTATGACATCACAAATTGTTATAACTATATTCAGCGATTGTGATCCTGAAACTTTCGAACAGATTGTCTGATTGTCCTCAAACTTCACTGATAGGTTCCACTAATATTTCTGCATTTACTTAATTTGCCAATATATTTTGGTTTTATTCCCCTTTGAGGTTCCTTAGCTGACTGTAGTAATGAGACAGAAGACAATGTCTGTAGTGTCTTGAGGGTCACAACTATTTTGTCCCTGATTGTAAAGAGGTCATGTGCAGTATCTGATGTCATTGTGTCAAAGCCGGCTTCTGAAAGAAATTGGCCCCAGCACCCCCAACAGCACTGACCCAAGCTGTTTGACAGCGTTTTCATGTTTACTGCCGATTTTATGCTTGACATCAGGCATTGAATTTGGTAATTTGAAACATGCCATTGGCATTGTAAGAAGGCCGAGTGAGGCTGTGACAGGCCATAATTATTTATGGCTCCTTATCTGTGAAGGTAAGGGTTTTGATGGAGAAACATAGATCTCTACTTTGTACGTGTACATTTGTGTACATTTCATTAGTGGAGCTCAATATGAAAATTAACTGCAAGTTGCATTTTTAGGCCTATTGATAAAATCATTCGTTTGTTTATTTGTTTGTTTTTGTTTGTTTTGGGGGAGGGGGAGGAGGAGGAGGAGATGGGTGACTTAAGGGGTACATGTATGTTCAATTTCAAAGTACAGCATACAATGTAGACAGATGTACGTACACAATAGAGGAATCCGTCAGTGCCAATATTTACACAAAGATGAATCAAACAAGCGTACAGCTTTTAAAACTTTTCAGTTTTCAAAGTGGATCTTTCTTCAGCTCGACTTGCATTTTTTTCTTTTTTTTTTCTTTTTGTGTGTGTGTGTGTGGGGGGGGGGGGCTTTTTCTAGGGAATTACATAATGTATATTGTATGCGTACATTGTACAGTATTTATACTCGTGTACCTAGAATATTGTTCCATAGAGCCCAGAGGACTTCTATTTATTAGATTCACTGTACACAAATGAATGTAATACAATCATCAGAGGAGAGGGGCAATATATTTCATTTATATTTCATTGATTTTCATTATATTTTGTTCATATTCATTGATTTTCAAGAAGCCAGTCGACTGCAGTGAGGATATTTCATTAGTTTCAATGCACATCAAGTCCTGATAACTACAATTGTACCACACACACACACACACACACACACACACACACACACATTCAGGCATATAGTCAGTTACTTTCAAGTACACTGTAGGCAAATCTGTTTATTCTCTCTTTTCCTGTTTTATCTGTTCTTATTTGATTATCAGTACAGGTTACAAGCTTTGAAATTAGACAATCTTTATCTTGTATTGTAAAATGTGATTCCTCTTGTATAGAGGATCTTGTATAGGTTCAATACATTTCTTTTCAGTGGCTACATGCAAAGGCATTTAAAACTGGAGAACTGGGACACACGCAGAGTGTTCGAAGATATCGCTTATCAGTGACACAGTTTTTGATATCCTAATTTCAAAAGTCATTGATATTTGTGCCAAAACGTCTTTTCTTTCAGGATTTTTTTGTTTTTGTTTGAATGCTTTTCAGATTTGTTAGTTGTAGTTTTTCTGGCATGATCAAGTCAGATATCTAGAATAACGGAGTTTTATATGATGCACATAATAATGGTTTGTGTTCAAGCGAAAAGTCAGCTGATAGTTGCCCCTCAATGCGTACCCTTAACTTTCCCTTGGATTTTATGGAGGGTATCAAACTTCTTGTTTATGCATGTCATTGTTATATATTGTGGATTTAAGGAGTGTATACTAGGGTTTGTCATTCGTCGTCATGCAGCAGTGTTTTCTCAACGCTTGTGAGAACTTCAGAACAGCGTTGTTGTCATTGTTGGAAGTGGTCTCAGAAAGCGCTTGGAATCATTCTAGTTTTCTTTTGTTGGCAGTGCCGGATCTTGACTTTAACGGTAAACAGCATTCATTTCTAGTAAGAATGATGTGTACTTTAAACTAACTGGGAATGCTAGCTATGCCTGCAGAATGCTTTTACAAAGTCTCTTTAGTAGGGTCTGCTGGATCCTTCAGTGTGTAGTTCAGTTTCTGTCATTAGGGGAATCATTGTGCACGAACAGTTCTATGAACAACTTTATTCCTAAAGAGGGTATCTCACTGAGCTGCGAATATTTTTGACCATAGGGAATTATAGCAAATGTTAGACTTCATCAGTCTTATTTACTGTTACTGTTTTGTAAACAGTTGCAATCAAATTCACATACAATTTTTTATTGTTGCAAAGAAATTTCAAACATTATTGCAAACAATTTCAAAGATTGCAACTGATTGACAAATTGCCCTACATCGACATAAATTTGAACAGTTTCGAAGAGTTTTGCAACGAAATTAAGATGTTCATTTTTTTTTTTTGCGACAAGAAAAACTGATTGCGTTAGGAAAAACTGTCTGCGAACTTGATTGCAACTGTTTACAAAACCTGAGAAAACCTAAAATTTGCTACTTTCACAAACATTTGCCACTCAGAGAGATACTACATTTAGCTAGCAAATTTATGTGTGTGGTATATTTCATATGGCTTTGTTTTGGCAAATTTTGCAAGTCTGTTGTGAACTTGACAACACACCAAAACATTGTTTTCTGTGTTCTACAAATACAATGTGTAGAATGTATACAGTAGTATCCAAGATGGTAAATTACCAGCCTTACCTCTTTCAAAGAGATAATGGTTATTCTTTCATTTTGTTGGTCCCTATGGATCTTGATCCTAAATTAAAGCATAACATGCCTTGCTGCAAGGTGTAATCAGCAGTTTAAAAGGAAAGTGTAGAGCAGTTGCCATGACAGCACTCCCAAGATATTTGCCAATTGAAAAAAATGAGTGTTGCTGCATTAGAGCCGGCAATCACCAGCTGTTAAGGGATCTACTCTCTAGTGTTTGCTTAGTTTTGTGACTAATTAATCCCAAAGTCATTCACAACTGGCATGGCCAATTGCCAAAGATGCATTATCGGAAATGCTATTTGCTTTGAGGCTGGTTACGCAACCACCAGTCGGGCCCCTTCTGCTAGTTCTAGTGCTGTATTACTCATAGCTGCACCTTATCCAGAAATGAGTAATTATGTGTAGAGAGTGTTGAAGAAAGATATGAGCTTACAAGTTCGTGTACATACAAATAAATGGTAACCCTTTCATGTAAGCACGAAGTATCTTTAGAAGCAAATATAATTTACAGAAATTTTCATTGTGACTGCATGTTAGGATATAAAATCAATCTCCCAGAATATGACTATATTTATTGCTGTGATGATACATTTCCAAAGGCTGACTTCACCAGATATCACTCTTTGCAGAATTGTCTGTCAAAAAAGCAAACAAAAACAACCAACCAAACAAACAAAAAAACAAAAAAACAAAAAACAGTTAAATTGTCAAATCACCATGGTGACAGATGCAACCTCCCAGAGTGCCCCCTTTAAAGAATCATCTAGTCTTTTGTATTTTTCTGTTTTGTATTGTATTGTCTTGTTTTATTCGTAGTGGAGCTGAAAAAAATGGAAAACAACTTGCTAGATCTGCAGGTACAATGTGTGTCAAGTTCTGTTGTAGTCAAACCTGGAAATAGCAGTTGGAATATCTGATTTGCATCTTATGTGATTATCGCTTCAGACCGTGAATAGTTCCCTGTCTGAGAGTTATAAACAACTTCATTGCATAGATCCATAGATGGATTCTACACGGGTAATGGATGGTAATATTAATGGATACTGTTAGATTAGATGACATCAGAAAGATGAATCGGGAGAAGTAAGGGATGGTTCAAGGTCAAATGTGAAGTGAAGGGAGCGATATATTTAAAGACTTAACATGTATACATAGAAGGGGCACCATGAATGTATGAAATGAAAAAAAAAAAAAAAAAGTGTGCTACCACATTGTTTTGTGACTGCCAAGGCTGCAGTTGGCTAGACTACAGTATTATTCCTCATTTTTTTTTTTTTTTTTTTTTTTTTTTGGGGGGGGGGGGGGACATTTTGACATTGACATTAAACTGTGATATTCATCACATTTTTAGCCTTTTCCACCCCAGAATTCTGATGATAATTTCATTAAAATCAAAACCAAGGTGAATACTTACAGACTAAGCATTTACCATGGTAGTTGGAGATTCTGAAATAGTGTCCAGCCTTGGAGGAAGGCTACTGTGTCATGACCCACTGAAAGATTATCGCGTGGAGGGAAGATCGTAATGTGCATGCTGGGTTGCAGGACTACGAAATCTTGTGCATGATCCTGCTCCGAAACTTTGATCAAAATGCCAGTAGACCTGCTCTTTGATTGTTTGAGATGTAGGTCAGAACACTTAAGGTAAGCCATTAGCAAACCCAGATTCTTCATGTGCATGTATGCATGCAATGTGTGTACCCATTCTCTAGCCACTAAATATGCACATTACACCTGCACACTTGGATTTGCTCACAACAAAACATCGGGGCATGTGGGAAAGGGGAGGGTTCTGCAATATTTTCCAGAGTGACTCGTTTGTTGAATTCATGTGTGTGGCACATGTTTGAATGATGATGATCAATCCTGGTGCTGTATGCAGAGCTACAAGGAATATTTGTAGCATCTGTCCCTTTCTGTTTTAGAGAACAGTCTCCATATTCAATGACTACTTGAATCTTCCCATCAGAAGATATGACTGATCATTTACTGCTGCTAATGTCGATAATGATAATGAAGGTGACAATAGTACACATTATAATAATACTCTGAGTGGCTAGAAATTATGGTGAGGATAGTAATAAAATGCAGATATTGCCTTTTTTAGAGGCGTAATTTAACAGTTGACATTTTGGCATGAGAGTTATATTTTCCCGGAAGTGCGCAGCACTGAGGGAAAATATTGTGGTGATTGAAAAATATGTAACCAGTTACTTCCAAAGGACTACAAAAAGCATTATTACAATGATAGACAAAGCAGTGTGTACTGTGTTGTCTACGTAAATGCACATCATTTCGTTCTCGCCCCATTGGCAGCCAGTCAAATTCTGGAAGTACAGGTATGTGTATTAACTGATGTGATGTCACAGCTAGCGATGATGTTGATCCTTCCTGCATTAGTCATGTGATTGCATTATGACCAATCATCGAGCAGTATTCATGCAGACCATATATATACTAGTGAACCACATGTATTACTAGTTAACAACATGTATTACTACTTCTACTACTACTAAGTACTACTACTACTACTACTACTACTACTACTACTACTTTTACTACTACTACTACTACTACTACTACTACAATGTACTATTACTACTACTACTACTACTACTACTACTACAATGTACTATTACTACTACTACTACTACTACTACTACTACTACTACTACGTGCTACTATTGACGATAATGATAATGAATAGAAGAAAGATAATGGTATTGACTGTGACAATGACAGTTGGTGATTCGTAATGTAGAACACACCTTCATCTCTCAAAAACACATATGATTTAATGATAAAGAGAAACATTATATAATATACATGTAAACTTTAGACATATGGATAATATGGGCAGAAGAAAATATGATCTCAGGACTTCAATCTTACAACGACAAAAAAAAAAAAAAAAAAAAAAGATGGCAAGCCCCAAGATTTATCAATGAATTTATTAAACTGCTGTACATTTAAAGCAGGACATGGTGCGTTTGTCGCAGAATGAAAGGAAGAAATGTTCAATATTGTGACTGTGCATCACTTTGTATGAATGTGTCAATATACCTGTATCAATATATCATTGTTTTATTTCATCAAATATACAGTAGTTATTTAAAGTCACCTTAGCACTATGAAGCAGTGTAGTCACAGATCTCTTTTATATTTCAAAATTTTTGTGAGTCTGCAGATTCATTGGATTAGTTCAATTCATTTACTATCATCAATTTGCATTACTCATTTTGTCATCAGGTAGGCTGGGAATGAATGCAGATCTTTATGGCCCATGCTAAATTCATAGTACTGCCGGATGAACTTGATCTAAAAGGCAAGGGAAAGACAAGTGCCATGTGTACAAATTTGTCTGAAGAGTATTGAGATGGTATGCCAAGGTGGTGAAGAGCACATTTGATGCTGATGAATGGCTCTGTGCTGGTGTTTGGCTGTGAACCTTCTGTATAGATCCAGATGGTGGCTGGCTTGACTCCAGTCTACAGTAGCAGAGGTGTCTACAATGCACATGTGACATTTTAAAGGTCCAGTTTACCTTTGGGAGCAGTGATTTCAGAAATGTTCAAGATATCACATTTGATGCATATGTGTAGGTCTGTTGTATCACAAAACATCCTACCATATAAAATTTTTGCAATAAAGCCTAAAATATGGGGAGATATCAGCATGCTTCTCAATAAACCATAACTGTATACGGTTTAGTCTGGAAGCATTCTTGTTCACATTTTGTGTACTTAACAATACTTAACATCGATTATACGGATTCAAATTTTTACAGTGGTTGTTTCTATCCCTAACTCACATTTTAGATCTATTTTAAAGCACTAATGTTGGGTTTTTGTTTCATCTGCAAATGGTAAATTATGCCTTTAAAGGCTCTCTGCATGCTGTGGAAGGACTTTTATTTCAAATGGGTTTTTTTCCTCTCTTTTTTCATGCCTCTGCCATGAATCGTTACTGGAGGCATTATGTTTTCAGATTGTACATTTGTCCTTCGTGTGTCTGTTGGTCGTCTGTCCATCTGTAATTGATTGTGTGGACTATGTACATGACTTAGGAACTGTTTAAGATGTCCAAATGAAACTTGTCACATGCATATAGTGGACAAAGTTACACTCGTCAACTTGTGGGTGTATGCTCACAAGGTCAGAGGTCACGGTCAAATTTTTAAATTTCACTATCCCCCCTCCCAATCTCTTCAATGCATGGAAACTTTGAGTATGTTCATGTATGACCAGATTAAGATTATCTAGGGAGCATCATGAACCATGGGGTCAAAGGTCAAGTGATAATTCCAAAATATCACTTTTTTCCCTCTCCATCCTGGAAATGGCTGAAGGTATCTTCTTGAAACTTTAATACGTACTTATATTTCCTGGCATTGATTCTCTTCAAAAGTTTTGCATCATGAGATGAAAGGTCAGGGGTCAGAGGTGAGGTTAAAATTATAAAATTGCACTATTTTATGCCCAAATTACACTACTGTAAAACAGTGATGTTTGCATGCATTGTAATTCCGCAAATCATACGGCTTCATAATAAAGCAATTATGAAGGCAAGTTTTATGAAAGGATACCCTGTCAGAAAACAGAAATATGATGATCATATTACCAGAATCAAGCATTCTTGGCAAATGAAATTCCCATCAAAAGAAATTGGAGCAAGAGAACAAACACTGGTACATTTTTCACTGGTAATTTTTCTCTGATAGGGCATGTTTCTTCTCGTGATAGGTTTGTTGCCATGACTTCTTCCTCTGCTTACGATGTATTTATTCTTGACATAACAAGAGTTGGCACGTGCTTGTTGGCATGTTTGCTTGTTTGTTATTAGTTAGGCCCTGATGCTTTTTTTTTTTGAAATTTATTTTTCTGAACAGCAGTGAACCACTTGATTAGCCTATTAATTTTGGGGCTCTTGTCAATGCAGGGACACCTGAATTTAATAGCTATTGTTTGCTTTTGTGCAGTGTTGAAATACAAAAACAAAAACAAAACAAAAAAGAGTCATGGACAGTTAAATGTAAAGCCTGGAATGCTAGCCAAGTTGAAAGGATGCAGTTGGGCACAGTTGTGATTAGGTCTGTTGAAACATTCAGAATTTGAATAGAATGAAAGATGTGGACATCGTAAACCAATTCATTCTGCACTTTACAGGCTAAAGCATGACCATCCATCAATCCGTCCAACTACCTTACCAAGGATGTATGCCATCCATTTATCCATATCAGTTTGCTAGCCTCAATGTGGCATTTGTGACTTTGCAGAGATTGTTTTGCACTTGTGTTGACATTCCTATGCAGTGGAGTAACTGATCAGTCAAAAGTTCTAGAGTCCTTTGCTTTGAAACTTGTTGCACTTGTGTGAATTCTTAAAAGGAACTATGATCACTTTTGTTGAAGGAGAGGCGATTAATCCGATATGTCACCCACTCTAGAACAGTAGAAGGAAAAGAGATAATCAGTGGGTGCATGTTTGATTTCAGGTAATACCCTACGGTTCGGACATGTCCCAGCTTATCCCTGTCGTGTCCGCATATAATACAAACATTGTGACAATTAGACCCAGAGATATGTGCAGTCTAACTGTACTTTCATTTTCCCCTTGCTAGTGTGTGTTGTAGTGGCAGCTTAAAAATGCAGTTTGAGACAGTTTGTTGGGGCATAGTTCAGCGACCCTGTCAGATGGAGATTAGTCTGTGGAGAAAGACCCTTGTTCAAAATGTACATGTATAATGTACCTGCATAAAACATGATAATACATCATCTCCCAGATGGGTTGCTTACAATCTATATTGTAAATTTTAGGTGGTATGGAGTTTCAAGATTTGTTTGTGGAATTCGTTCTTTCTTAACAATTGTGGATCATTTATTTCTGTGTGCAACTGCATGGTCAGTCTTCAGTGCTTTCTGTTGATTGTTGTGCAATACATGTGACATATTTCACCATAGTGTGGTTAAACCAAAGGTATGCAGTGAATTTTGAGTGGAATTCATTTGGTGGGTGGAAGTGGGCCAGTGGACAGGGTAGTTGGCATCCCTCATGCAAATCATACTCTGAGTGTGAGCAGTTCCTGTGTCAGGCCAGGATATACATGTACTGGTACATGTACATAACAAGTGGAATTGGTATTGGTAACAGGATTTTTTTTTATCCAAGTGGACGTGATAGGTCTTCAGACTGACCGGATGCATGGGAAATCATCTCCCATCGTGGATGTGAAGGCCAGGGTGGAGGCTAGCGGTGGGAGAGTGGTTTGTCATCATCGGGAGGTAATTTCCTGGAGTTTTGGGTTGATGAAGCTCTGTCCTTTTCTCGAAGCTGTCGAGTGTTATGCCTTATGGTGTTTCGCAAGCTTGCAGCATTGTGCCATAGGATTTGATGTTGTTTTTACGTTTATATTGGATGTACTTCAAAGCTCATTTAACTAGTTATGTTTGCATTATTTATGTAGTGATGAAAGTGCTAATAACAATATCAACAATAGGGTAGCAGTTATTGTAGCAGTCGCAGTATTGGTAATGGAAATACTGATGATGGTAATGATGATTACAGTAATTGACTAGACTTTGTTCTTTTGTAATGTCTTTTCCACATACAGACTGTGCTTAAAACATTTTACGTCACACAGACAGACCTACATTGTACATGTACAGTAGGTGATGATGATGATGATTTAAATCATCATTGTGCTATTGGTATCCACAATGCTACTGCCATACAGTGTAGTTGACCAAAAATGTTACCTGTTGGTTGCTGGCATGTACTAAATGATCATTTGGAAGTCTCTATGATGCCGTAAGCCGTTTTTGTTGTTGTTGTTGTTGTTGATACCATGTCTTAACATCATAAGATGGCAATATAATATAAGATAAGATAGCAAGGACAAGGACATCCGATCCAAGTTTATCCATGCTGAATGCCAGTGGGATACTTTTGTAAGAACATCAATCCAATCAGATGATATTTCAATCTGTTGAAGGCCAAATTAAGCAGTAAACATAATGCACTGAACTTGTGACAGTGAGGCCTGGGTAGAACAATGTATCTTGCAGTAATATTGTTCATTGTATCTTTTATGATCTTTTTTAGATCTCTGTAGGAGGGTTTATAAGTTTTAGGGGTAAAATTCTTTTCGTCAGAAAATTTAGAAAAAAGCAAAGAATCCACTTACGTGTGTTACATAATGATACTGTTTCAGGTTAAAGCTTTGGCTTGTACAGTGAAAACTCAGAAACAAAAAAACAGAAATCATATGAAATGTTATCTTCCCTAATTTTGACTGGATATAATTTGATTACTTTTCATGACTTGTGTATAAGGTGGACCTATGAACACTGAAAGCAAATGACAACTCCACCCCCCTCCCCCCCCCCAAAAAAAAAAAACAAACAAAAAACAAAAAAAAACCTAACACTTAAGAATGTATGAGACTACCAGGCACACCTGCAACAAGTTTTTACTAAATGTGTGATTTACACTGCAATTTTCAGCTTGTTCAACTGCATCCATTTCAAAGCTGTAGTACTGTTGCCTAATTAAAGATTAATACCTGATATAAGTACAAAGTTGGCCTATAGAATTTTGTAGAATAGTTTTTCTTTCTGCAACAGATATCTTCAAATATGTGGAGAATTTTACAATAAACCACACTTTCTATTTTTTTCCCACAGAGTGCGTAAAAGAGTCTACTTGTTGAGCCTAACAGGTGACCCTCAGCATAGAAAGGCACCCATATACTTGCATTCTTAGCATTCTTTAACGATTGCTCACATTATGCAGGGGCTATTGTTACATTTCTTCAAAGTTTCCCACAGATACCTGTGGCCAGAACACAGTGCCAATTGCAATGTTGAATATGGAAGACTGCAGCAGTGAGGTCATGCTTGAAAGCACACAATTGTAAATACACAATAGTGTCCAGCAAATTATGTTGACTCCCTGTCCAGGCTTTTTGTCGCATTAAAGGTGATCTTTCCTGTGGCTTCCCCTCCTTGCATGGATTTGTGGAGAGGGATGCTTGTTGCGGACGTGCCTCCAAAAATGAGCCTGGGAATTTTAGTCGTGGTTAAGTACTTCCAGGTAGGATTTTGAGCACCATGCACTCCTTGATATCATTTTTCTGTTAGGCTGAGATTTCCTTTCTCATTTAAAGTGGATTCTTCTAGCAAATCTCTCTTGTCCTCCATCCCATCCCCCAGCCCAAACTTTGGCCGTGTGACTACAAACTTCCTGAAACTCCTTGCAAAACTTCCCACTCAAACTAGGAAAATTTCCAGATCCCCCAGAAATCTTCTCAAAGTTTGTGCAATCCAAACGCAGGCAGTTGAAACTTTACAAAGTTTGTCATGTGATCAGTCCACTCCCTGTTCGAGGTGCCTCCAAAGCTGTCAAAAAGCTTGCACTTGCTTCTGTGTTGACACTCGCAGAGAGCAAGTGAGCCAAACATTGAGAAGTATCAGTAATCAAGACCTGAAACTTTGGGAACTCTGGCCTCCAGTGTGAACGGACAAGCAACCTCTGCAAAATGTTCTCAGAGTCGGATTTCTCGAAAGTTTTGCCAGTGTGACTGCGGCATGTCTCTACCACACTCACACACACACGTGCACAACAGCTGCACTCTGTGAGATTGTATTGTGGGATCAGAGACGAAGGAAATCTCTTCCTTTGTCCTTCCAACTCAAAAGGAAAGTTTGTTCCTAATGCACATTAATTAGTTCATATGATGAGGTTTTTAAAGCACCATTTCCTGCACAGGTGAAATACGATGAGCACTCTCGCAGCATCTAGAAAGTTGACAGGTTTTTGTTCCTTTTGAGATACTTAATTAGATTTCTTATCAACTCGGAATGAAGAATAACTGAAAATTTGTATGTGATGTGATGATTTTGGATCTTCCAGCTGTTTTGGTTATAAATTCTGTACATAGATGTAGGAAGTAAATCCACTTATCTGTGAAGTGAGGAAGGGAAAATGGGAGACCATGGAGGATTAGAATGGAGGAAAGATTGTTTGAGAATTGCCAACATAATATTCAATGAAGTTGGATGAGGAAGATTACATGTAGTTAGCTATTTGACCTACAATTGTACAGCTTGGTGCAGATACTGACAAAGTACATTGTACAGTGTAATTGAACATGCACGTTTTGAAGCATGTGTAAAGCCAACACGTCGGCCAAGATGTAAGTGTATGACATGGTCTGATGTACTCTGTACTTTTTTTGATGTAGTAAACATTGGAAGTCAAGTGTGACACTTCAAAACATGGATGTCATGTGGTCTGTTATGGCACACGATAGTTTGTTTTTTGTTGTTTTGTTTTTGTTGTTGCTTCCCTGTATGATACTGACTGTACTATAACACACAAGCCTTCCAAATTGATATTGTTCGACCCAAGGACTAATTACCCTTTATATGAAAAGCTGCCCTTGTGATTGATTGATGCTGATATGTTTGATGTATAAAATATCCACCAGTCTGGATGATATGAATAATGAATGACAAACTGTAGATTCATACAGTGTGAGGGAATGAGTACTTGACCAGCTTGTAACAGGCCTTGCTGCTATGTAATTGGTACTTCTTCAAGCAAGAAGTTAGTGTTTTGCCATTCTGCAAAGCAATCATCCTTTGATGGCAATGAAAAGACAGGTTTGTTTATTTAATACTCTCGTGCATTAAAGTAAATGATGAGTAGCCTTGTGCAGAGTTTTGTCAATGTGCTCGTAAACAGATAACCTAGCCTTTGCATGACAGTGATGTGCTCTTTACAGTGCACTCCAGGTTAAATAACGAAGTCCGCGGTACTGGCTGTTTTCTGTCGTTATATCAAAATTTTGTTAAAGCTGAACAGTATTGTAAAGTATATAAAGATGTCTAGATGATAATTTTGGGACCTGAAATTTTACTTTGTTGGAACAAGAATTTTGTTTTCACCGTGTTCATAAATAACAGGAGTGCACTGTATCTTGCAGTATTAAAAAAAACAACAAAAAACAAAAGAAAACAAAACAAATAATGTCAACAATCGCTTTGCTCAGTACATGTAAATGCATGCACAGTCACACACAAAAAGCAAAAAGCAAAAAAAAAAAAACCCCAGCAAAATAAAACCAACACACATACACGCAAACAAACAACAACAACAACAAACAAACAAACAAACAAACAGAAAACAAAACCCACCCAAACCTGTGCAAGAAACATTTGACTCTTTCGTATTTCCATCTGTCTGTCCAGTTGTCTCTGTGCAGTTAGGGCCTGTATATTTCTATTTTTTTTTTTTTTTTTTGGTCAATGATCATTATCAGATTTCCGATTGATAGTGATATGCTTTATAAGACATGAAGATACAACTGTATACTATACCATATAAAGAGAAATCATGTGCATACTTGTCAGATGCATTACGTCAAACTGATCAGTCACAAGATCAATGTTAGAGGTCTAACTTTTAATTAAAAAGTAAAATTGATTAATGCTGATTGATTACAAGTAATCATTTAACCCTAACGAGGCCGGGAGGGCTCCGAGGCCCCCACTCGATGTTCCGCGCGTTGTATCGCTATTGCGGAAAGCTATTGCCGCAACGTTTCATGGCTTTTTTCTATCGAGTCTCCCGCATCTTTTGACACCAAATTTGCGATGCCCGGGCGCGCAGTTCCGAAGTTGTGCATAAATATGTACATGCATGTCAGACCAAAAATTGCTCAAAAACGTGAATTCGTGTACAATTTCAATGCAAACTGTGCTCACAGGCAAATTTCATAAAAGCATGATTATTTTTAGGTTTTGTTTATTAAAATCAGTTAATGATATATTTTCTTGTTCGCAACAATGTCACAGACAAATTTCATCAAAAAAAAATCAAAAACATGAAGTAAAAACAATAAATACATAGAAATTTAAAAAACAATAAAATACTTTTAAGGAATTTTTCTGATGGCACAATTTTTTTTTCTCTTACATTTGCTAAGGACACTAAAAAGAATATTTACACAAAAATGTGCTTGTTTTGAGCTCTATTTAGTGATTTATACCAAATTGTCTGATTTTATGCATCATTATGCATAAATTAGCATAATTTAACATAAATGATAGTTTTTTGAAAAATTAACTTCATGGTACTTCAAATTACGTCATAGGCAATGTGTGTGCCAATTTTCATTGCGATCGCGTGGTTGACGGCTTTATAGGAGGTTCACAGAGTTTTTGTTTCATCTACAAATGGTAAATAGTGCCTTTATTGATGATTTTGATTTAAATAAATTGATGGACAAACTGTTGTAAAGAAAAATGACACTGCAGAATTTTACGTGAATAGGCTTTTACACTCATAGACTGTAACTCCAAATGGCTGGTGGCATTTTTGCTGACTCTTAACAAGAAAGAGTCGGCTAAAGGGCGTCTGAGGCTGCTGAAATATTATAGTTATGAGATCCTGTAAGCAGTTTTGGATGGAGAGATATGTGTAATAGTCATCTAGTGTGGGGTGGATCATTACAGTAAAGTACCTCCTGTATCAAATTTATAATGCTTTTCCACATAGCTTTATTATACACTTCTTCAAATGCTATTTTTGTGCAGCACTTGCATTGTTATAGTTGAAAACTGTACTGCAGAGGTTGCACTTGTTTGATCATTTATGTGCAAATGTAAAAGCAGGAATAATGAGCCTTTGCACATAGGAGGCTGCGTGATGGGGACAATTTTCCTTACGCAAGTGCTTTGCTCTCCATATTGCACTTTATTTTTTTTTACCATTGATAAATGAAAGTGGCTATATTTACTCTTTCTCTCCATTCATTTCATTCCATATTTTCCTTCGTTCTGTGTTGCGTTTCATCGGACAGCCTGTCAGACTGAAATATCTATAAATGGATCTCTTTTTAGTAGTTGACTGCGTTGCCGAAGACAAATGCACGGATTTATAGTGTGCTGGGCGATACGAAACCAACCCCCTTTCCTGTGTGCGTCGAGCACAAATGTTATTACGTTCAGCAAATGAAATAGTAGCATCTGATTCCATGTGGGATCCAGATATATTAGGCTAAGCTATTGGCAGGGTTATATTAGGAGAGACAATTGGGATGGCAAATATTGGTTGATCTATTTTGTCTAGAGGCATAGAAATTATTTTAGTTATTTTATCTCTGTGTTTGTTTGATTCTTTTTATGTTTGTATGTGCGGTGTAGCAGTATTCATCAGTACACTGCAGAAGTTGCTAAATTGCAACTTTTGGTTTGTTTGGTTTTGTTTCAAAAGATAAAATGGGGTCTCTTGTTTTATGGAATACATTAGGATTACTGTATCTAATTGTGTAGATTATTATGTGCAAGCTATTGGTCTAGTTCTTGCAACAATTTTAGAAATGTAGAATATTTGCCCTGTATTTGAAATCCCTGGATCAGTTTTGATGGTTGCATGTATGTCAGTTAGGTCTTCTTGGTTATTTACCATAGGTCAGTAGTTCAGTGCTAGATATTTTTATTCTTTTGTGCTTTGGAAAAGAAATGTACCAGTAGATGAATCATGTGTGTAGTACAATTTTTTTTTCTTTTTATCATCATTAAAGTAAGAGAGAAGTAGATTTAGTTTCACCATTGAGGCATGCTGAAGTTTTTATTATGTAGTAAGCTGCCAAAATGCATCATGAGTACAAGTTTGAGTTGTGACATTTTTCAACTGCCATACACATAGGGCCACTAGGCCCATTTTATTGCCAAGCCATGCAAGATTGGACAATCCTGCATCCTGTTTGAAAAGCTAGGTATATGGTTAACAGGTTTACAAGGTATTGGAAGCAATGTGATAGAGGAGTATTCAATATATACCTGAGTTACACACAAGCAATTGTAAACATACCCAATGTACACTTGTAATCATGTGCATGTGCTGCAAGTTTCAGGGCTCACATCCATAAATATTTCCCCATAGGGATGTGTGTTAAAAGTCAAATTTCAAAAAATTCTGTAAAATAGCTGGGAGAAATGAGGTGTTTCAGCTTCACTAACCTGGATAAGTGAGATCAATATACCCTTTCATCCATCAAATTTTCAGGGTGGATTCTTCAGTCCAAATTCTGTCCAGGGGTCCGCAAAGCCAGACTACGAGTTCTTGTCACTCAAAAAATCACCCATTTTCCGTACACGTACTCAATGAAATATAGTCCCCTTAAATTCCACCAGAATAGCTTTCATCTTCCAACCAAAATGCAATTTGTAGAGGAATTCATACTCATTATCTACAGCTATTCAGTTTTTTGCCAAACTACATCATTGATTTTTAATTATTTTTTTTCTTCATTTATTTTGGTATCTTTGGTACGAATTTGTGAAGGGGTCTTGGACATTCCATTGTATTTACAGGTGTGAGCCCTATAGTGGAGGTCATATTTCTCATTTGACTTTTAAACATCATAAATGTGTTTTTGATGATATTTTCCCCTACATCATATGGGAAATTACACATTCAAGGGTTATAAAGCTTCTCAAAGGGACACTTTTGAAACTCATGCCCTTTGAGGGTTTTTTTAAAAAACAAAAATGTAGTGTTGATCAGTTCTTCATAAGATGAATACCTAGATGCAGGCAGTAATCTTTGATTATGGTGGTGTCATCACCACATTATTGCCTACAGAGTACTTCAAAAGACTTTGTTTTGTCAAACAGACTAACTTTATGAATTTTGACCTGTTTCAGTGGTAGCCAAAACAAAGAAATACATTAAAATAACACAGTCATTCAAAGTTGTGTGATACTGATGACTGCTATGTACAAAGATCTAGTACCACAACAACATAAGAAAACAAATTGTAGCCAAACAGAGTTGGGGGGGGGGGGGTAGGAAGGAGAAGAGGGGAGGGAGGAAGAGATATAACAAAATAGATCAACATAAACCAGCAGAGTTTGTATGGGATGAATACTTCCCATAGACTTGTGTGCATTGCATGCATCCTCTATAGGGCTCACACCCATAAATATTTCCCCATAGGGATGTGTGTTAAAAATCAAATTTCAAAAAATTCTGTAAAATAGCTTGGAGAAATGAGGTGTTTCAGCTTCACTAACCTGGATAAGTGAGATATACCCTTTCAATTCATCCATCAAATTTTCAGGGTGGATTCTTCAGTCCAAATTCTGTCCAGGGGTCCGCAAAGCCAGACTACGAGTTCTTGTCACTCAAAAAATCACCCATTTTCCGTACACGTACCCAATGAAATATAGTCCCCTTAAATTCCACCAGAAAAGCTTTCATCTTCCAACCAAAATGCAATTTGTAGAGGAATTCATATTCAATATCTACAGCTATTCAGTTTTTTACCAAACTACATCATTGATTTTTAATTAATTTTTTTTCTTCATTTATTTTGGTATCTTTGGTACGAATTTGTGAAGGGGTCTGGGACATTCCATTGTATTTACGGGTGTGAGCCCTTCAGCACAAGATAGCTCTTAGTTTTGACTGTGGGGGCGCTGTGGCATAATGGGTA
Organism: Diadema setosum; assembly: GCF_964275005.1. Classification (NCBI taxonomy): domain Eukaryota; kingdom Metazoa; phylum Echinodermata; class Echinoidea; order Diadematoida; family Diadematidae; genus Diadema; species Diadema setosum. The sequence continues at coordinate 14,244,346 of NC_092689.1, forward strand.
GGACTAGTCCCGAGTTTGAGTCCCGTCAAGGGCCCCCTTGGGCAAGATGTTTTACCTACCATTTCCATGTCCATGTATAAATGGGTACCTGGAAATGATGCAAAGGTAACTAGAGATTGTAATTTGTCATCACTGACAAATTAAGGTGATCCGATCTTTTTTTTAAATCAATGATTCAAGTCCTGATCGCAATAGGCATGACCATGCAGGTTTCATCTGTGGTCAGAGACATTGGCCGTGTGATGTTTGGATTCTCATTTAGAAAAGGGAGTCATATCTGCTATCTTTGGTACCAAATCTGTATACACTATAACGAAGATACAACAACAAGTACATATGACCTTTGACCCCACTTTGCACAACCTAGATGGCATCTGAGCAAAAAGTGGTTATTTTGTGAAATGATTCTTGTAACATGATCTTTGCGTGTGCAAAATATGGGAAAGATAAGACATGTATTCACCAAGAAACAGGATGAAACATTTGTGACCTTTGACCCTAATTTACATACCCAAGATGTTGTCCGATCAAGTAGTTGTTATTTTATGAAATAATGTACGTGACATGAACTAAACATGTGCAAAATATTGGAGTGATAGGGGCTGTTTTTCTTGAGTTATTGCAAAGAAAGTTGCAGAAACATAGAAATATCTCAATACATCGAAGATAAGCTTTAATTTCAACCAAGTTTTTTAACATGATTCCGACATTGTATGAAGAATGGAAGGCACACATTCGATAGCGCACAGTCTCAGCTACAACATATTAAAATCGAGGAGAAATTCACCGAAGGGTAAGTGAGCTAGTGCTCGATAAAGACAATCATGTCAATTTTCACATTTAAAAAAATTCCCTCCCATAGAGATACCACGTCATAACGAAGATAAAGAAAGAAGTACATATGACCTTTGACCCAACTTTGCATAGACAAGATGGCATCTGAGCAAGAAGTAGTTATTTTGTGAAATTATCCTTGTAACATGGTCTTTACGTGTGCGAAATATGGGAAAGATAGGACATGTATTCACCAAGATACAGGATGAAATATTTATGACCTTTGACCCTAATTTACAAACCCAAGATGGCGTCTGATCAAGTAGTTGTTATTTTATGAAATAATGTTCGTGACATGAACTAAACATGTGCAAAATATGGTGGTGATAGGGTATGTTTTTCTTGAGTTATTGCATATAAAGTTGCAAAAAGAAAGAAATATTTCAATACATCGAAGATAAACTTTAATTTCAACCAAGTTTTTTGACGTGATCCCGACATCGTATGAAAAAACGAAGGACACGCTTACGATAGCCCAAAGTCTCAGCTACAACATATCAAAATCTTGTAGAAATTCACCGAAGCATAAGTGAGCTAGTGCTCGATAAAGATAGTAATGTCAATTTTCATTTCCAGAAAAACTGCACTGCCATAGAGATTACACGTAAACTGGTCAAAGTTGACAAGGTTACTTTCAATCCATTTTTACGAGGTGATGCCGTCATTAAATCAAAATTGTGTTTTTACATTTATGAAAGAACATTTCATAAGCTACAACATATTGAAATTTGGGTGAAAAATGGCAAAGGATAAGTGAGATACGCTCGAGTAAACTTGGAATTTGATGACGTCATTTTGAAAATTTACTTTTTTGACTTTATTAAGAAATTTGATATCTTTTAATCATTTTGTAAGCATAGCCAACCCATGAAATAACATGTACAACTCATCAGCTTTCAGAATATGTCAAGAAAATGGGGGGTCACCGTCCATCCTGACGAGTAAAATCCGATTTAAAATTGGCGGTTGTTTGGCATAGTTGCACTGTGTATCCCCATTGACGCACGCGCGGAATTTTGAGTTTGACGGGCCCGTATGACGTCATATTGAGTCGGATCGACTTGAAACTTGGTAGAAATATTCCTTGACATTTTGGACATCCCATCCGTGTAAAAAAACTGAAAATTTCTATTGCATACTAGCTGTGCGTGCGAATATGTGCGCGCGCGTACGCGTCCGTCCAATTTTTTCAATTTTTAAAAAAATGCTCCAAATGATCTGAAACGTGTGCAAAAAAATTTTGAGCTCGATTTGAGCATACAAATATTTCAACGCGCGCGTACGCGCGCGTTTTAAGATAAATATGAATTTTTGAGAAAATGAGTAGAACCCGCTTGACTTGAAATATATGTGACGTAATTTACATTAAAAAATTCCATTCCATTTATGAGATATGCATGAAAATGTGTTTTCATATAATGACGTCATAGTGACGTCACGGTCGACTGATCACTATGATTTTACTTGCGCTGTCGTCTTTGCGACATGATACATATATGGTATAAGTTTGACATTGATAGGCAATGCACTTTCTGAGCTAACTCTTGCACAACTTTTGCGGAGAAATAAAGAAATAAAGAAAGAAGAATAAAGAATCAGTACAGATACAGAAGGTGATCCGAGAGGATACTCGGATCACCTAATAATCATGGCAAGGCCCTCAGGTAGAGCAGTGGCAATACTGAAGAGGCTACTGTGGCCCAGATGAAGGAGACCATATTATCATCATTATACACATTAGGAGCACTGTAGTCAAACTTTTCTAACTGTGTCATTTCACTTCAAATACTTCACATTTTTCAGTTTTGTTTGAGTGGCCTTTCTGATCAGAAATGAAAGTGAAAATGTGGCCACTGCTAATAAAAATAGCCTTGGTGGAGGTTGACAAGTGCTCGACCAGACCATGACCAGATACACACAGGTACACAATCGCAGACAGAGGCATAGAATTCGCATATTTCGCTATTGTTTCTGGTGCATAGTTGTGGTGTGCTAATCCCCCTGCAAGGACTATTGATTTCTGGGCCCTGTAAACCACAGATTGACCTCTATACCACCACAAATTCTGAAGTACAGCCCCAGCCCCCTTGTGGTTGGTAACAGCATGTGTGCCTGGAAAGTTGGATAGTCTCTGCCACAAACTTTCAAAGTGCTGTTTTCATTGCGTGATCATAACTATCCCCCCCCCCCCCCCCATTGCTGTCAAAATCATAAGTTTTTGAGTGCATGAAACATTTGCAAATTTCAAGAGGAGCCAAGATTTGCAAAAGTAATATGCATGTACAAATCTTTGTCAAAAAACAATACATTGAATGCCAGTCACCATTTTGCCGCATAAGAAGCTGCCGGTTGATATTCATGAAAGTTTCAGGGTGCAAATGTTTTTGGTTTTACAGTAGTGGGAACTTAATGATGTCCCATTAAAGCCCTTTGCTCACTTAGTTTTCCTAGCCCCATACTATCCTCAGCCCCTTTTCACACTAGCATACTTACATTGTAGTACCATACTATTGACGCAATGAGGGCTAAGAAAAATGGTGCCTGTTCTCATTTACTATCATCAATCCCGGACTATGAAGGCTTCTCATACCCCGTTTATACTGCTAGCGGGTTTCAGAGCCTGCTCGAGGAGGTTCGAAAACCCACTCTGAAAAACCAGCCTCTTGTCTGTTTATACTGCTCGCCAAAAGCAGACCCTAGCAGGCCCTAGCAGGCCCAACCTTCTCCTCCCCTCTGATTTATGGCGTGGGCTTTTAAGTGACAGTGTGCCAGTTGAAAGGCTTTCTGCAGTGGGGATTGGTCGAGATGGCTGGGTTGTTTATGTAAGCAGGTGATGACCTTCAGCAATTACCTCCGGGTCAGCCAAAAAGCGGCTTCTCGAACCCCCTTTGCGTTTATACTGCAGTCGAACCTCCTCGAGCCTGCTATAGCGGGTTCTGAAACCTCCCCCCATAGGAGGTTTCAGAACCCGACCCGACCCGACCCGACCGGATCGCCTTTTCTGAATTCTGTCTGTTTATACTGAGCTGAAAGCCTGCTCGAAGCGGCTACAGGGGGTTTCAAAACCCCCTTTTTCCTTAGTATAAACGGGGTATCAGTTCACCAAGCCAAAGAAGGACAGTCCACAGACAGAAGACATAGGTCCTGCAGGTACACATGTAGCTAGCTGTGGCGGTGTTGTGTGTGAATGAAGTACAATATGTACAAAAGACCTATCGTGTGACATAAACATGCACACCTATTAAAGGTACCAGGTAATGTAACAATTAACATTTTAAAAAACAATTTTCATCTTTTTTTTCTTCATTTTTTTACATCATGAATTACTGATCACAGTGAAGAAGTGAACATTCGTGGCCATCTGGCCTTGGACTGGTTGCAGCACAACCTGAGCAATAAATACACAAAGTTTTGCAATTAAGATTGTGACCAAAATGACACGAAATAGTGCATTATTTCTGTTCTCACTGAAAAAATGTCAAAATTTTCGGTGCGGTCCTGATTGTGACCTGAAATGATGCATTATTTTGTGAGAAGAGCATGTCTTCATAGACCCCGTTTACAGTGCGAGGCTCGGCAGCAGCCGAGCCGCGGCCGAGCCCAGCCCGCTTCAGTGTAAACGCGCAAAAGGCCAAATGCGAGGCCAAAATTGGCCTCGCATTTGGCCTTGCTCTGGAGGTGGTCTCGTCGGCCGCGGCCGAGCCCGGCCTCTTCTTGGTGTAAACGCAAACTGGGCCAAATGCGCGGCCAATTTTAGTCTGGCTTCCAGACCCTCTGCCCGTACTATTTCGCTATTCACGATATTAACCCCCTCAATGTGGAAAACTGTAGTATAGTTTATGGTGGTTTTGTCCTGCAAAGGATTTTTCCTTCGGCAAAGACCTTTGCCCGAACGGCGACTTCGTCGCCACGGAATCCAGTTGGCCGAGCCACGGCCGAGCCCGGCCCCGCACTGTAAACGGGGTCATAGCCTGACCGAAGGATAGACAAGCCTTCCTGATGGTTGCTTTATTTTCACCCACATGGAGATGCAAAATGATACCTAGATCTCATTTGATGCAGAGATTTTATTTGACATGGTCAAGTTCAACCTTGTCTCAAATCCAGATAACACCTCATTAATGCATATATTGGATCAGGGTGACATATTCAGTGAGGGCCTTACCCTGGATCACATGGCCATGGTACTTGTGGTATCACAAGGCTGTGATACATTAGAGATGAATGCATAGTCAGTCATTTGGAACAAAACTGTGCCAGCTCTTTGGCAACGTAAATCTTTGCGGGACTGATATACATCTGATCTTAAACCTTGCCCCTTCATTAGTGGTGCTATGCTACAGGTACTTCTACTACTGCTGCTTCTACTACTACTAGGGCCTACTTATGATAATGCTACATGTATGAGTGTACAATACCACCTCTCCTGTCACTTCTTCTATTGCCATTTCTTCTGTTTTGAATTCATGAAGTGTGATTAACTGTAAATTCACACCATGTTTGTCGTGGCTTTTAATGAAAAAAGGTAAATCAAACGTTTGTAGAGGTTTCATCAAAGTCATACCTAACATAAGAAAATCAAAAGCAAATTTCAAGTTTCATATGGTTTGTGTCAAACAGCGATACGAGGAGCAACCTCATGCATTATATGTATGAATTAGATGAAAATCATGTGTAACCATCAATTCTGTAATTTTCCATTCATTTTGAGCCTGATCTTGAAAACCATTCAGTCATTCTGTGTTTGTAAACTATTTTATCCTTATAGCCTGCTTTACTGCAAGCTCTAGTACCTACTTCTATCATGTCTAATGAATTGGTTTTCACTATCAGTTGATAGAGGGCCTACCATTATTATCTTCTGTTGCTGGCAAGAGCTGATTGCTGTGTACAATGTTGTATTTGTGTGTTCACTGACATCCCCAAACTGATTACATCCTGTAGCTCTCCACGCCACACCAGATGTCCAATAGACAATTACTGGACTAAAATAGAAAGCAATTCAATTTATACGAATGGTCTTGGAATCTTTCTCCTTATCCCTCCCCCTTCCAACCCTCCACTCAATTACAATGTACCCCCGCCCCCACCCCATGATCTTTGTAAGTTAATAAAAACACAGCCATAGAAAGATACTATATACATTTTTTTTTTTTATTTATTTTTTTTGTGGGGGGGGGGGGGAGTTTGCTGTGAATACATGTAGGCGACTTGTTTACCACAGTGAAAGAAGGGCAAAGATATTAGCTATTAAAGCCTCTTGCGCAGCTGCAACATTTAAGAAGTCTATCATTCAAGATGTTTGAGTCAGCAGTACTTATAGATTTCTTGTCAACTAGCAAAATCAAAACAAATGTAGTGAATATTTGATGAAGACATTGTGTGAAAAAGAGCTTACAGGTTTTGTTAGACTGGTGAAGTCACTATTCACTTCTAAAAAATGTGACCCTGTGCAATATTTTATTTCATAATATGGATTCCAGAAGAATGCAGTCTGAACGACATGGAACTATTTCCAGAGTTTGTATGGTGGTCCCTTAAATTTGAGCAAGTGCGTGAAAGTGAATGATTTCCCGATTGTAGGAAAACTGTTTTTGTTACAAGTTCACATTTTCATAAGTACAATGTACGTAGAAGATGATGATACAGACCACAGTACAACTGTAGCAATTTCAATGAACTGAAGGAATACACAAGGATCAGGAGTAATATGTTATTTCTCAAGTTGGAGGAGGTCTAGAGACATTGAATACTGTTCCATGCATGTTGTCAAGTAGAAAAATTCTAGATATAACAGCTGTGGACTGTGGGATTGCACATGAGGGAATCCATTACTCCCCCCCCCCCCCCCCAATACACAACCTATTCTCAGATGTGACCAAGAAGTCTTATATCTAGTTGGCCTGTGGTAAGTACCTTCCCAAGTTTCTGACATAATTACCCAGTCTAGTAGTACAATGTATTAAATGCTGTCTAAGGGTGATTACACACCTCAGATTTATAGGGTACGTCGCACACAATGCATCCACATGAAAGCACCAAGCTTTGCTTCACAGAAGAATTTAAGACATCAAGTGATTTCTTGTAGAGTACTGAATAACTTAAGGATCATTACAGGCTTACTGTTACACCCAGGGCATCGAGCAGAAAGCATTACATAAAAGGAAAGACATGGAGAGGACACAGTAATCTTTCCCACCCTTCTGGTTTTTATCCTCTTGGAGAGGTGTGTACAGTTCTGGTTGAGGTGAGGATCTATCTTTCAACGTTTTGCGAGATATTCAGAAACCACTCTATGAGATGTCAAAGCATGCAAATCTAAGGGGTATCAAAGTTTATTTGATGAAAACCGGTTTTGAAATGGCTGAGATATCCAAAAACAAGGTAAAACAAAGTGACCCTGATTAAAAGGCGTGGCCTGTCGCCTATTATTTATTATTTATTACTATTTATTATTATAATTTTTTTGGATATCTCAGCCATTTGAAAACCAATTTTCATCAAATAAATGTTGAATCCTTCTTAAAATTACATGCTCTTTCATATTTCATATGAGGTTTCTCATTATCTCACTTAGGAATGTTCAAAACATGAATCCCCACCTCAACCAGTACTGTACAGTCCCTTTGATCTTTCCCACCCTAATGGTTTTATCCTTTCATTCTGGAAGATGATGTCATTTCTTCATTTTCATACACGGAAAAATACAAACATGCTATGCCAGTTGAATGTTGTCGTGGTAATCGCCTACATGTCTCTCTGCTCTGTTTCACTTTGTACGCACGCAGTCAGCGGGGGAAGTACCTGACAAGTGCATTTGTAAATTATGCATGGATGTGCATATTGTGAAGAGTGGCTGGGAACATAAATGGTCTGTGCTCTGGAGTGGGGAAAATGTATCCGTCAATAGAGTGCTGATTGCACAATTAAGGGTTTCAGCAGGATGGCTGTATTGCGCAATAGTTGTAGGTGATGGTTGTTAATGAGCGCATCAGCTCGGTCTTTATTTAGATCAGCTGGTATATTGAGGATTCAGAGAGCTATTTATAATTTGTCAAAATGAGATGAATGAATCAATTCATCAAGGTTTGGCTGAAGGAGTGGGACTACTGAGCCATTGTCTCCGCCCTCAATCAATCTTCTGTGCGCCGAAGGAAAGCACTTTTCTGTGATCATGACTAAGTCCAGTTATAAGAAACAGGTAATGTACAACCCACAGCTGCTGTGCACCGTGTGCCTTACTTTTGAGCATCTCTTTTGAAAACTTGCAGAACCTCTTTACGTTAGTTGCTGAGTTGATAATCTCAATCTGAACATTTTGATGCATGGTAGTTTGACTTAGTGGTGTGCAGTCAACAATGGTCTGTTGTTGATGGCACATTTGATTTAGTTCATAGGGGAACCACATTATCACAAAGACCTAAAAGGCATGACAATTACCTTGTATCAGGTTTCTCACTGTATCAGGATACAAAAACACAGAAATATAAAGAGATGAGATCTGCAAAATCACCATGCTATTAAAGGGTTTGGGTCTTTGTGACGTCATCATACTGAGGTTCAGCTGCATAGATTTGGCCTTCATTCTCCTCTTTCTGTTGTTCGTCATTCCCTCTAGAAATTTTCCCTTTATTATTATACGACTCTATCGTGTCTTTATGATTTCATAACAGAAGAATGATTTTCTTCAGGTGTAAAAAAAAATCAAATACCTATTGAGAAAGGATACGCATTCAAGAATTAACTGTGCAACAGCCGTCATAAATACTTACTTTGATATTAGGAATGTATTAAATTTCAAAGCTACATATCCAGTGACACTGATTCTATTTCTGTTTCCACTTTTGATACCCATCATGCCCACTCATATCTTTTTATGCCTTAGTGAAAATTGGACCTTATTTTGTGATCAGTTGTGAATGCTGCAACCTGCACACGTGTACAATACACTAAGAGTAATCATGCTGTATAGCAATGCATTTATCATTTTTGTTTTGAGTATTGCACAGAGATACTTTGATGTTGTTATCTTGACTATATATGGAACTTCATATGCAGATCAGGGTCAAAACTGCTGTTTATACTGCCTCAATATATGCTTATATATATACATTTTAATAGGAACTATCCCATTTGATAGGGACAGCCAAAGTTAAGGCAATGAGGAGATACAGGGACACTTCAAAGGTTGGAATCCACAGTGATATAACTGATATGGTTGATTCATTATTTTAACATTATCAGGTATGTAGTTCAATGCCAAACTAGGAGCTGCCCTCACTGCGCAATCATATGGGATAAAAACATAAACGAAATGGTCAATCAAAATTAAAAGATAAAATAGAAAACTAATTGCAAATTATAGATATACCGTACAATGTAGCACACACAGAGACCATTAATTCAGTGTGAAGTGTGTTTCTCTCTTTTTGTTGATGCTAATGTTAATCTTTGGGTATCAGTCAAGTTTGTCATGAAAATGTACTGAAATCTATCAACCGTCAGTATTGCCCATGCACTGAAGTGTCATGACTTGTATGATATGACCGTTTTGTCGATGGGCAAGGAGGTGCGTTACGTCACATTCATTCCCCATACATACAGGAGATCTGTGGGTAGATCATGTAGATCTCTATCAGTATCACTAGCTGATCTAGGATCGATCTAAATTCTTTGCATGCCACCATGATGAGGCCCAACTGGTGAGCAGACATGCTGTGATCGAAAAGCGAGAAATTTCTAGCACGATGACCCTATATTGGCACTAGGTTCAATGCACCCATTTGTGTACATGTACACACATTCCTGGTTACAAGTATTGCCTTCCCTAGCAATGCTAGATTTAAATGAAAAGGAAAATTATGTTCTGCTTATGATATCACGGTAAAACAAGGAATGATTATGATGTATTCTTATTTTAGGGAGAGATTTTAAATGTATTTAGTCTGACATGCATTTATTACTGCCCATATCCATTCCTAGTGGAATTTGTTACATCTGTTGTTAGGCAGATTTATGATAAATTTATGTAGGGCACAATACCAGTACCACAGGGCTTAGCATCACCGCTTCCAGACTAATCCAGTTTTGATCCCCTCTTAAAATGCCTACAGAAGTGATGTATGGAAGTGCATTGAGAGTGACACTGTTGCATGAATTTGCAAATGCACTTTACACTCGTACACTGGCCAAACGAATGGAGTGGGCATACCTTGCATGTATCTGTTTGTCTTCTTTCATTGGCAGGTACACAACACTGACGTTTGCGGCATGCATTCTCAGTAGAGTAATAGTCTGTGCTGATTCGGATTTTAAAGACCCGCACTTGCCCCTATTTCTGTGAACATTGTTTGTGCTCAAAACGGTCATCATAGAAATCGTTGAATGATTATGTATTTTTGTGAAGCTGTGCTGACCTTTTAGGTAATGAAATGTATTGCACTGTACATGTACAAGGAATGCTGACTAGCTGATATCTGTGAAATGATTGTCTGACCAAACTAGTCGGAAGTCTGGACTCAGAGACTATAGTGTTCTCTTCCCCAATACATCATCAGATAATAAGGCCCTTCTCCAAAGCAAAAATTTTAATTAGAAATTACACATGGCCATCTGGTTTTGCATTCATATGCAATTGCAGGCTCAATACGCAGTTGTATATTTCACTCTCCTGTATGTTTCAGTGTGATAGGCTGCCTTTTGTGACAATTTTTCAAGCGGAATATGTCATAACATATCCCCAAATGTTGTAAATGTGGAATGTATGTATGAAGGAGAGAACAATCTTAACTACACGTACTTGTGCAAGAAAAATATTGAAATATCCGATATCAGTGGGATACACTATGTGCATATTCCAAGGCAGAAAAGCTTTGGACTTTGTTGCACTTCATTCTACAGAAGATTACTCCTCTTTCATTTATCTCTTATTTTTCGCTGCTCTAGATGAATGGGAGTGACACTGCTAGGCTGGTTGAGGACTACTGCATATACAGGATACGAAAGGAGAGCATCGAACTTCCCGGATTTCAACATGTGAGCAGAGAGCCTTACGCTCCTCTTGCAGCAAGAATGAGAGAAATAGGTGAGATGTAGATGCGTATCACATGTCATCTTCCTTGGGAATCTAGGTCTAAACTTGAAGTTGAAGGTGAGTAACATTTTATGTGTTACCCAGTGCTCATAGCAAATATCACCAAATGATTTGGTCATGTTGATGACATTCACCCTTGCTATAATTCTTTCCTTCTCCTTGTTGTGTAGGAGTCATTGGCATTTGGCAGCTGTAGATCTGCAACACTAATGCTCCCTACGCGTCTGTGATGCAAACAGTTTTGTTCTCCACATGTACAAGACAGCTGTTCCCAATAGAGCTCACAATGTCCAACGTGCAGGAGGAGGCATGTTGGGGCATTAGTGTTTCAGAGCTAAAGCTGCCTATTATTTTCTGAAGGGTAACTCATTGCACAGCCAGTACCCATAATTAATGGGTAAAGTTTTAACCAGTGTGTAATGAGTTTACAAAACTTTATAGCACAATTTGCAGTTTCAATACCAGCAAGTCTTTGTGTACAGGCTTTTACCACCTGTCTTGTCACAAAACTGAAATTCTTCATCGAATTTGATTAAAACTTGAAGTAGGCTGATATTGTATTTTCTTAAAGGAACCCTTTTGATTTGGCTCCATTTCTACTTATATATCTGCAACATTGAGTTTTATTGATCCTTGATGACCAAAAATGAGGTACTGCAGAACATGATATATTCGCGGCATGAATTTTTCGCGAATTGGAACTGATGGCCTTTTTTATGGCATGAAACTTTTGCGAACTGCCACTGGCATTCAATGCATATAGTGTAGACAAGAACTTTCACATGCATTTTAATTTCGAGAATCTTGGCGTTCGTGAAATTTGTGAAATTAAGATGCACGTGAACATTCCTCGTTTTACAGTAGTTCTCTATGGGAAGTCATTAAAAAAAGAAAAAAAAATATATATACACACATACACACATACACTATTTAACTGTTTTACCCAGTTAAGCTGTCTCATTCTGTGTTATCTAAAGTGTTTGATATTTGAATGAAAAAACTTCTTGAATTACTGGTACCTAGCTTTATGTGCACTATTATTTTTTGTTTTTGTCCTTCACATTTGCAATCAATATCAAACAAATTTGAAAAATTATTGGACATACATACATTACACCAAACTGAAAGTTGTAGTTTATATCGTTTTGCCTGTGAACCAAATGCCTGTTTGTTTGTTTTTTTGTCCAATGTTTGCTACGAGTAGGTGAAGAAATTGAACGAACAAACCCTGAATTTTTCGCTGGATGTTGCCAGGAGCTCAACATCAGCCCGACAACGGCGTATGCCAAATTCAAAGACCTCGCCGACGAGCTGTTCAGAGACCAAGACAACGGATCAAAAGGTAATTGAAATCTGGCAGTCACTTCGTGGGTCCTATCATCTCCTGGGTGCTGGGGTTTAGAACTGCTCTGCTGTCAATTATGACCGTGATGGATTCAGTTCAGACCTTAATTTGAACGTTGCTGTCGCACCATTCTTTTGCAGCAATCTTGTATGATTGAATTGGAACCCACTTGTAGGTCTGGAAATGATAGTTTCAGACATGGTTGTCTTTTTGTGATGTGATTTCTGTCCTGAAAGTAACATACAGTGTTCCCTGATTATTAAAGATTAATATACTGTATAAGCTGTTATTTTCGTGAGGGTTTAATTTTCGCTAATTTTGCGAATCACAGTTGGATCGCGAATTTAAAGGGACTGTACAGTACTGGTTGATGTGGGGATTCATGTTTTGAACATTCCTAAGTGAGATAATGAAAAGCCTCTTATGAAATATGAAAGAGCATGTAATTTTAAGAAGGATTCAACGTTTATTTGATGAAAATTGGTTTTCAAATGGCTGAGATATCCAAAAAAGTGCTAATAATAAAAGGCGACATGCCACAACTTTATTAGGATCTCTTTGTTTCACCTTGTTTTTTGGATATCTCAGCCATTTCAAAACCAATTTTCATCGAATAAACTTTTGATACCCCTTAGAACTGCATGCTCTTCGACATCTCATAGAGTGGTTTCTGAATATCTCGCAAAACGTTAAAAGCTAAATCCTCACCTCGACCAGAACTGTACACACCCTTTAACAAAATGCGAAAATGTTGCCATGCGCTAGGTTGATAATGCATTTATGATAGCATTGGTGTCAATTCGCAGAAACAACATCTTGCGAAAATGTCTGTGACCTCCTCATTTGCGAAAAACATGCGAAAATAACAGCTTATACAGTCAGTCAAATTTCAGCTCAAGTTCCCCTCTGATTCAGCAGTGAGGAAGAACATGAAAAAATTTTCAAGGATCAAGATTTCCTTCAGCTGCCCTATAACAGGAAATGAATAAATGTAGTTGATCGATGAGACATCGCGCATGTGGAGTGGATGTGATATTAGTTTAAGGTTGCAGCGTAATAATTTTATTCTAGATTGCCCACACAATGGTTTGCAGGTAAAGGAAGAGTGCCCTTAAACCAAGGAGGGCATTCAAACTATCCCCCACTGTAGGGGCTTTGCAGCGATCTGAGCATTTGCTTTCGTTTTGATGATGTTCGTCAGCCAACCCTGTGAATAGCCAGAGACAGACAGACAGACAGACACACACACGCATACATACATACAAATGAAGCTGCACAAATCAGACGTGAATGATAGATGCCACTGGCCGTTTGCTGTTGGTGTAGTCAAGTTTATGCAACTCTGGGCAGCTTGTGAAGAAGAAAAAGTTTTGTGCAAAAAAAATATACTGTCGTAGAATGGTAGTTGTGATGGTGATGTGCAATTGTACATGTGTACCAGCTGATTTGCTTCATACCAGTATGCATATTGTTTGGAGTGTATACAGTGTAGGTACTCTTACCCTCTTTGGTACCCTGCATTGTACATGAAAGCATATTTTTGAGGTTGTGTCAATGTGTATCTGCAGTTGCATTGCCCTGTATATGCAATCATAAGGTTCTGTAGTTCTTAATCAACAGCAGCAACAACAACAACAACACCAAAAATACTTTTTTTTTTTTTTTTTTTTAATATATACAGTACATATTATGTATACGAGACATTGGTGATGGTTGTCCAAATACTGATTACCTCAAGATAGTGCCTTTCTACCACACTGGTACTCACAGTTTAATATAGCAAAGGTACAGTTTGTGAAAGATGAGGAAGAAATAATTTCCAAGAGTTTGTCAGTTTGTTTCATACAGACAGTTGCTGGATTTCATCATTTTTTTTTTTTTTTTTGTTGATAAATGGTGTCACCTTCTAGTTCATAACCAGAGCTGCATTACACTACTACTAGAGAATTTTTAATTTAAAAAGAATATATATGTTCATCTCTTATGTTGTCTGCTCGAAGGTGTTTGCTTTTTCCCCTGGCTTAACTAAGAAATTCAAATGGCATGGTCTCATAGACTGCATGCATGTTTTGCGGAAGTTTATATGAGGGGAATCCCCTTAGCTCACATTAGACTTCCCCTACTATGAAATGTTGCCGTAAACATTCTTATAAATGGAGGGAGGGGGGGGGGGGAACAATTGGTGGATGGAAAACTTCTTTATATCCTTGTTAGCTTTCACTTTGAATACATAAAATGTTACCGTGTCAAGAGTGATTAGTGTTGCTGCAGACTCTGCAGTACGAAGTGTCTGCTGTTTCTATAAACATCTATTAAGGATCTCCATGGTTTCTGTGGACTCAGATCTGATTCCAAAGATAAATCATACTTTACCGCAACAGAAACCTTTTTTTTTTTTTTTTTCATGAGGCTGAGTGTTATTTTTGTAAACATGAATTGGTGTATGTTTGTGGTTGATTTTATTCAAATCTAGAGCAAAGCCCTATTAACGAGATGATTACACAAAGCCAAAATATGAACAGGATTTTGTGGTCGGAATCATTGACGGAGAACAGGAGGGTGCCAAGCATAACTACTTTCAGTGGAGATAAGTCCTTTTGCATATCAGCTGCCATTATGATGGTTAGCCAAGTAGTAGGAACTGGGGTCATTGTTCTGCTGACCACATTCTGATGTCCATAAAGAAATGTCTTATGACAGATGTGATAAATGCCAAGGGGAAAGAATAGGGTTTCCCTATATCCTACTTGTATATATGCTTTATTTGTATTTCTTAATGGCTTAATTATTGCTAAAATCATTTTATTATCTTAATCAAAACTACTACTCCTGCTGTATTTTCTACTACATGTACTACTACTACTGCTACTACTACTACTACTACTACTACTATTACTACTACTACTATTACTACTACTACCACTACTACTTCTTCTGCTGCTACTACAACTTCTGCTATTATTATTATTATAGATAAGATTACTGCTACTACTACAACTACAACAATTACTGCTACTACACACTACTTTAATGACAACAATTACTACTACTACTATTACTGCTGCTGCTGCTGCTACTGTTGCCTCTACTTCTACTACTACCGCTACTGCTACTATTGCTTCTACTTCTACTACTATGTTATTGATGTTATTGATGTTTTCATAATTCACATAACGAGCTCTTCTTCCGGGCCAAATTTCATGCAGAAACACTCATCCTACTAAGAGATATGTTAGATAAGACATCATGATAGTCCATTGACGTCAGTGTAAATGACAGACACATTTTGCTCTTTTACGAGAAATGTCACTTTTGTCATTTGCTTCCTTTTGCCAAAGTAGGGCAGTACAACTGCTTCTGCTACTACTACTTTTACAATACTACTACAGCTTCTGCTACTACTACTTTTACAATACTACTACAGCTACTGCTACTACTACAATGTCGACGATTACTACTACTTAATACTTCGTGTTTCAAACCTACTAAGATACTACTACAACTGTTATTATTACTGGCTACTAGGACTACGTGCAACTGTAGCTGCTGCTACTGCCAAATGCCAAAAGCCAATCTTGGCCATTAATATTTCAAGATTGTTTCAGAAATCTGCTTCATGAAAGTCTTTTTAAACTTGTAAGTAGGTCATGTTTTGAGAGCTACAGAGATATATGCTCTATTGATAATATTCAATTTCCTGTTTGACAGCTGTCTCACTTGTACAAATGAGCCAGAAGTCGACACTATCCTTTAATAGAAATAATGATGAAAAATATCGGGATTTAAGTTAAACATTACCATAGTTGTGCTGTTTTTACTGATTGATGAGTAACAGAATGCTGACAGATAAACAGTAATATGTCATGTTTGTGGTATAATCACATCTGGGTGTGATTCTTGTTACGTACACTACATTGGGTGTGGTGCATTGGTGGAAGATTACAGTAAAGTGGGAACTTTGTTTCTTAGCTTGACTATACAATGCGTCAAAGAACACTTTGCTTTTGTTTTTTGTTGTAATATTGTCAAATGATTATCCACTGCTCTTTTGTAAAGTAGAGATAAAAGAAGGGAGGATAGAGTGTTAAATGCAGGGATTCGATTACAATATGCATTATCAATTACAAATGGTGACTGTGAGTTTCTTTTTAAAGTTTAGAAAAACTCTTGAGATACAGAATGGTTCAGACACAGAGAAAATTTGACTGAGGGACACACACTGATGGAAGTCCAGATAGACTCATACAGATATTTAAAGGACCACTACTGTTTTGCTTTTAATGTATCTGTCCATGTTTAGGTGGTCTTTCTGTTAATAGGCACTGTAGTAACTGTGCTACTATTATGTTGTGTTTAACCTGAGATTGTACTGTAAACCTATAATATTTTTCAGTGGCATGGACTGGCCAACAAAGCAGTCTATAGCTTGTGCAAGCATTCTGTTTGAATGAATGAAATGGAAACAAGCATGTCATAAATGTGCATAGACAAACATGCAACCACTCTCCCCTCCCCCTCATTCACCTAGCATACCAACCCACCTTTTACTAACATCCGCTCGTTAATTATTTGCGCCGCCCTATCGAGCTACACTTGTTACCTGAGTGTTCTCAGAGGATATAAACTTTCACTCGCCACAGCTCATGTGGTGTAAAGTTTCTGCAGCAGCTGCACTTATAATTATAAATACACAAATTATACTTTCATGCACATTTGTTTCATCCCCCCCCCCCCAACAAAAAAAGAACCAATCATATGACTGTGTAAGATATACAAACAAATATTTGTCATACATTTTTGTCTTTTTTTTTCTTTCTCTCAAAGTTTTAATGTCCCTTTCTTGGAGTATTTAAAAAACTCTTACTTTCTATACTCTCCCAACTGTTTGGCTTTTGAATGTTGGTGGAAAAATTTAATATTTTCAATGCTTCACACTGTTATACCGGTACTCTTTGTGGATGCTTCACACTACCAATTCCTGAACTGTGGTCTGCATGAAATGTTCATTTTCATGTTTGATCAAAATTGCCATACCCCCTTGTCTCCTTTTTCATTCCAAATTTCCTTCCTTTTATCCCTTCTGCAAGGATGCTCAAATTCTGGGCTCCCCACAAACTACTAATTCCACTTGAAGGAATTATGTGATCACTGTCTTCCCTACATTTTTACCACAATGTCCTGGTTTTGTGAAACAGTTCTGAAACGAAATCACAGGATTGTTTTGCTGAAGTAACAACTTTATATCTACCGTGTGTAAAATGGGTTACCACGTCTGGGTATTGTCAGAAGCAATTTCGATAAAAATTACCCTCTGATGAGAATAATGTGTGCATTCAATTAGAGTGTGCGTGGGAAAATCGGTGTAATTTATTAAAATGTGTTTGTGGAGCAAACATCCTGATATATGTTTTGTATTGTGGTAAGCCACAAACCACAGAATACATGTATGTGACCTTATTTTGCATTTTTAATGGATTGATTTCTCTGATTGAATGAATTCTGATTTTTTGGTATGCAATCTCTCCTCGATATTCACTACACTGGAAAAGGGGTCTGTTAGCCTCATTTCAATAAGTTACAGCAAAACAGATGTCCATATGCACAAGTATGAAGAAGATATTGAAATATGTGTTGAAAGATAAAGAATATGATAACTGATGATGTAACTTTCGCATACAACACATGGTCTGGGTATAGTAGATTTGTGCATATGATGTACTACACTTGTATCTCTGAGATGAATACAGCATCGAATGCTCTGGTACCAAAATAACAAATGCATGACACACCATCAATTTCAATGTGAGACAAGTTGCAGAGATCACGTCATTCAAATTTTGTCGAAATTGCTCAATCTTGTTGACTAAATTTACTCATAGTTTGAGCCTTTTTCTTTTCCATCCAGTGGCCACGAGTCGTGCATAATACCACCTACTCATTCGGTAACTCACTGATCTGCTCTTTGTTTTCCCGTGCACAAATTTTTTGCTTTGCAGGAGTCTCATGGGGAAGGATAGCAGCCCTCATTGCGTTCAGCGGACGCCTGTCAGTACATTGCGCCAGTAATAATCTCGAGGATCTCGTGGGCAGTATTATCGGATGGACGGCGAGATACATGGACACCAAATTGATAGACTGGATGCAGGAGCATCAAAACTGGGTAAGGGCTGACAACCGAGGGCGACATTCAGCAGAGCTTTTATCTCCTGTTCCCAGTGCTATGTGCATATTCACAGGCGTGTACTTTTTTTCTTTGTGGTTTTTTTTTTTTCTGTGATATGTTGGGTTATGAGGTTGAATTACATGTAGCTGTTGGGAGATGATTTAGCTGTGAATCCCAGGCTAGTAGCAAAGAAAGTTTGTGTTCGATGACTAGATTGATATTCATTGTACCTCGATGGTTAGCCTAAAGCAGACAAAGTGGTTTCATGGGTGTGTGGTTCTCGCATCTCTGTGATACACACAGCAGATTGTTTCAAAGGGACGAATAGTTTTGGTTGAGATGGGGCTTCAGGTGTCCAGGTTTTTTTGAGAAAATGAGAAACCTCTTATGAAATGTGAAAGAGCACACAATTCGAAGAGGAATACATTTATTTAATGAAAATTTGTTTTGAAGTGGCTGAGATATCCAAAAACAAAGAGGTCCTAATAAACAATGAGACCCACCTTTTATTAGGACCACTTTGTTTTACTTTGGTTTTGATATCTCAGACATACACTTATATTGAAACCAATTTTTGTCAAATAAACTTTGAATTCCTCATAGAATTGTATGTTCTTTCGTATTTCATAAGTGGTTTCTTAATATTATCTCACAAAAAGTTAAAATCTGAAATCCCCATCTCAACCCAAAGTACAATGTATACCATCCTTTTAAAGCATCATTCACTTGGCTATGTATTTATCTTCATTAATTTTCATGATTAAAACGTGTGTCATCAAACCATCGAACATGGAATGTATGTACCAATATGTGTACGTATATGAGCAGGGTACTCCGAATGCAACAAACATTGTTGACATACAACAGAGTAAAGATCCAGGTCCCAAACTTATTATCTTTATACATTATGTATCGTTTTGTTCTGCTATAACAAAATTTCAGTATCGGGGGAAGAAAACTGCCGGTCCCCAAGGACTATGATGGGAGTCGCCTGTGTACATAGATATGATTCTTAACAATTTTTCCCCCTTCAAATCTTTTTTTTTTTCCTCCCACTTGGGTCTGATATGGTGTGTGCAGTTGAGATTTGGAGTATCTGCTGGTAGCTGAATCCTAACATACATTCATTTTGTTTGCATCATCCGTTTGATGACATTAACAGTGATTTGAAAGTTGTTATTCTGACTTCCAAAGACTGAATGAAGCTCCTCCCCCGCCCTACCCCGATTCCCACCCACTCCCTTGGTCCAATATGATTTATGGCAAGCCAAAGTGCACTCTTTTCTTCTTTTTTTTTTATTTCAGTAACCCCATAAACATAGCACACTTTACCATCTGATCCGTGTGAAACAAACGTTTGCATTTAAGTTTGATGAATTACATCTTTTCCCCGCGTTCACATTGGTCCCCGCGACGCGGGGACAGCCACAAGAGATCTTATCTTTTTTACGACTGACCGTTCACATTGGTATCTCATCTGTCCCCGAGCTGTGGGGGCATTTTGGGGCTTGGAACGAGCTCTGCCACTTGAATCCAGGCATAGCGCATGCGCACATTTGATGACCACAGCTGGACGCTATCAATTGCGCCCCAAGGTCACTCTCCCCTCCAAATCTTGTCCCCGTACCCGACTTGCTTCGCGGGGACGAGGGGACAAGTCCCAGCGAGCGTTCACATTGTGGTTTTTGAGGAGAAAGTCCCGCAGCTCGGGACTTTCCCCGCGTCGCGGGGACCAATGTGAATGCGGGGAAAGTTATGATTCCCCTCTTCTCAGGAGTATCATATGCTTAGGCTAATCTTCTGTAAATTATTCATGCACATGATGATGATGATGATAGTGATACACCATTATACATATGTATCTTTCATTGGCAATTGTTGAAAATGAAATTTAGTCTTGCAGAGAATCAAAACAGTAGATTGTGTTTACATTCTGCAGGCAGCAACAACCAAAACGCATCCAAACGAGAAGTGGAGAAGGCGTTGAGAAAGGCGTAGGAATATGTTCTATCGGCCTTTTTGGCAGAATTTTTCCATAAAGCTCTGTCTGAGCTTCTTTGAGCAGATGAACCTTTCTCTGTCATTCTTTTGATAACATTCTGGCTCACACACTCATTTTGTTTTCCATCTTTTACATTCTCTTCTCCACTGTCTCCGTGACGCTATCCAAAACACTTCCTAAAACGTCCTCCTCGGGATCGGAAACGTTAGGACGGTTTTATGGAATTTTTTGAGGAGGAGAAAGGAAAAGTTCGAGCGAGGGAGACTGTGTCGTCAATAATGTCGTCCGCATGCCGTATGGCCGTGTTCGGTGCCGGGATTGCAGCTTTAGCGTGTTTACTGAGAAGATAGGACATGTTCCTCCTTAGTCTTCTATGTCCAGTAGTTTTGTTGCATTGTTCATGCAAAAAATAAAAAGTGAGGACAACTTGGTTTAAAGTCACGTGTTCAATATGAAAGCAGATGCTCACAGCTTCTTACTCGCTTTGTTGTCGTGTGTGCACTCGGTTTTCGTTCTTCCACGTGTTCATGCCATGTCCGATCTGACGTGAAGAACTGTCTAATTATAATTTGTACTTTTCTCTTCTCTGTGTTTTGAGGGCTAGTGAAAGAGGACATGTAGAAGATATAATGTTGGTCAACAACAAAAGAATGAAGAACAAAATATTTCTCTTGCACTGTTCTTAATCATTGCTGGTCAGCTGCAGCTTTTGAAACCTCTTTGGTCATGAATTTTGGGCAGTTGAAACACAAGGGAACTCTTTCTACTGTGTGTTGTGTAATGTGGTGTGGTTTCTTTTTTGAATGACTGGTATGGGCTTCAATTCTTCAACCACTATCTATCTCTCTCTAACTGAATCTGGGTTAAAAAGTCACACAAGAAAAGAAAAGAAAAGAAAAGAAAAAGGTGCTCCAACTTATTACAGTTCTTCTTTTTGTGCTCCAAGAGGCCTCTCATTGTATGTTAGATTCTTTGAAATACAACAACTTTAAATTCTGTTTATGATTATGATTTTATGAAGTCCTTTCATCTGTACCTTTGGCTGCAAACCCCCCCCCCCCCCCCCCAAAAAAAAAAAAAAAAAACCAAAAAAAAAAACACACAAAACAAAACAAAACAAAAAACAACAAATACTTTTTCATCGTACTTAAAAATAGAAGAATATTCAAATGTGAAATTAACTGAAATGCACAGTTTAATTGCAAAGGTATAAAGCAGTGTAATGTCTTTCCGCTATATGACACCTGCTGAGCTAGTTACAAATTAAAGTTGGCAGCCACCAGTGAAAGTTTACATATTGGTCAATTAAGCATGCTTCCTCTACGAGGAGATGCGTTTTTCAATGAAATATCCTGATAGCTAACAATATTCAGCACAGCAACAATGAAGGGTGGAAGGGGCCTCAAATTATTTTTGCCAGATTGTGCCGCAAGTTTTTTGCTAGTATGGCCATAAAAACACAATCCATTTCGTTGGTCACTTCTCTTTCAAGTGCGAATTGACTTCATCAATTTGTCCTCTCTTGACGTGGTATTTGCTAAAGATTATCCCTTTGCACGTAACTATTAACATTAGTCGCACTCGGTATAGTCTTTTGTGTGGTCCCATTGCATGTGTGTGCTATGAGCACGTTTTTTTTTTTATTGATGATGCATTTTATGTTTATGACGGGCAACTGAAAAAAAAAAACAATGTTAAAAGAAAATACTTTCATGCTTTCTAAATTTTTATTTATGAGGCCTGACACTGAATCCTGCTATCAATTTTCAAGGCCTCGTGTTATCCTTTTGCCGCTTTCCGATTATGAACTATCCACTTCAAAGGGTATGATATCTTCACTTGAGTATTTTCGGGGGATTTAGGGAATTAAGGGAATTTATGGAATGAAAGAAAAGCTGATTGATAGTTCCTTTCATGCAAAAGAAACAGACAGACAAATAAGTTGATTCCCCCTGCTAGATGTACCACTTGGCACATTTTTCATGCTATCAATGTTCTTTCCTACCTTTCCCCCTGCGATACCTTGCGTCTTGCGCAAGAGTGTCTAGCATGCATTAGATGTGGTAGTTTTGTATGTGGACTGTTTTAGACTGTGTAGTTCTCCATGGTTTTATCATATTGAAATGGCCCTTCCTCTGTCCATCAACACAGACCTGCACATTTTCGACAGCAATTTATTTTCCCATATTACTGCATGATGCACCTTATCTTGCATTCTTAAATGTAGATTTCTGTGTAATGCATGTTGTGTGTTCACTCCTGCTCTTTTACTATAATATTGCATATATGACAATTGATATAATCAAGAGAGAAAAGTCTGTTCAGTTAAAGATATACACTTCTATGCATTGTCGCTGCAAGTTACAGTTTGTTGCACTGGATGCACCAGAATTACATACTGGTATCATGATTCAGTACAACATGCACCAATATCTGTTGTTTTCCAAGTGTAAATCCACTGGTTCACTTTCAACACTGTTTATTCCTGTTAAGCAAATGGAATTCAACCTTTGTTGTCACCTTTCCTGAGACAAAGTGAGCCATACATGTAGACTGCACCCTCCAGTGGTGCGAATAAGGCATGAGACAAAAAGGTTCACAATGTCCTTTAGAATGACTCTAATCAAGTGTAAAGGTAATGCCATTTGCAGAAAGAACAAAACAAAACAAAAACAAAACAAACCCTGCAGTTTGTGCTAAAACTTCAGACATCATTCATTGCTGTAAAGATAATCCAATTGACCGATTCGGGTTCGTTGAGGGCAGCAGACATTTTATGGCACTGGGCGCAGCCATGAGCTCAAATTGCGGTGTCTCAGCCGACCCCCCTGCTCTCCCCACCCCACGGGCAACATGTTTATCGCGCCTTGTAACAAAGGTTCGCGCACTAAGCAAGCATTCGCGCACTCAGTACGAGACGCCCATTGGCTAAAACAACCATGCATCAGTTTCTCATTAAGGCGCGCGTGAGAGGGGTGGGGAGTGGGAAGGGGGGTCGGCTGAGACACCGCAGTAATGGCGCTGCCCATGCCAAAAATACACATAGCGCGTCACAGAATCGGTCAATAGCATCAACGACAACAGATGTCTTTGGAGCTTACCAAAAGCCATGCAAATGGTGAATCCTATTTATCAAAGTCAATGTATTCATGTTGCTCATTATCTAATAATTTTTGAAAATATACTTATAATAGATTTATCCTGACAAAGAAAAATAAAACCTCTGGAAAATTTCAAGAGAGCGCCTGTGTAGGAATTATTATTGCATTAGATTTGAGCCAAAAATTTTGATGCATATATTCATGATGGGGACAAATAATTTATGATTGAGATCTTCTCTTTTCTTTTCTCCCCTTACGATGCCTATCAAGGAGGGCTTCATGCACTTCTTTGAGCCGGATCAAGCGGCGGCCAGGTCCCAGGAATCGTTATCGGGATTTGTAAGGACTGCCTGCAGCTATGCCATGGTTGGGGTGGGGATCGCAGCACTGACATTGTTCTTGCGGAGGTGAAATCATGCACTCCAGAATGAAGACGACGCGGATGAGATTGGAAGCCATCCCGCGTCGAGCTGCGCCTACGTTACTGTGGTACCCATGTGCCGCCGCCGCCGCCTGTGACGCTAGCTATTCTGTGTACGAGTCCTGGGGGAGAATGTTGTGCTCAAGTGCCCTCAAGCATATGCCATTTTAGTTGATTGGAGAGCTTAGCCTCAGAACTGTCGTCCCAAGCACCAGAAAAAAAAAAAGAGGAATGCCAATCAATGTCTTCTCGCGCTAGTGTTCCTACTCTTTGTCGGTCAACTGCAGGATCGTCATGACTGCAACATCTAAAATATGTTCCGAGCTTCACAGTGCGTCCACTTCCTACGAGTCTCCAGCCAGTCCCCATCGATGGAACAGCTTTTTTGTCTCCTCTCGAAATTTGTAGGTGCAAAACTTTGCACTGCTGCAGAGGCTGAACCCTCAGGGCCAGCGTAGATAAAGAATCGTTGTTGTATCGTTGAGACTAGGAGAGGGGTGCTACGAAGTGGCACACCACTCCCTTGATTTGCAGAGTTACACATTATGTATGTATTCAAACCAAAACCATGCACACAGGTGCACAGTTGGTAGTTGAAGCTGCTGACACTGCTTGTGAAACAAGAATGTAGACATGTCCAACATCCTAAAGTAATGACCTCCTGCCTGAAAAAGAGACAGGGTACAGACAGCCCTCCCCCCCCCCCCCCCCAACAACCAGTATTATTTTCAAGTTGAAACTAGAAACATATGCAGTATGTGATCGCAATTCCATCACATTTAATAGTTAGAATAAAGCTGCACGCCACAGAATATCAACTGTATGTGGTTCATCGTCAGTTACGTGTATTCGATCTGATGGCCCCACCACTGCAGAACTCGGCAGTCTTCACTACGTCACTGGACTGTTCGTCAAGAGTCGGTCCAGAGACGGCCCATCATCTCCTGCATAGATGGTACGCTGGCGATATGCTGTTCGTCCACGAAAAAGTTTCAGTCTGGGCATGAATTTCTGTGCATGGCAACAGCCAGTTCCAGCGTCATCAGTGGACGTACAAATCCCTTCTGTGCATTGATCCTTTACAAGGATCAGCCAGTTACAGTACTACATAGGGCTAATTTTGATCTTCCTTCCCACGAATCCATTTAAATAGTCGTTGTTTGTGACGTCTAGTAATACCCATGGATAAGAAATACCCGACAAAGCTTGTTTCCATGCACAGTGGATGAAAGAATGATCAAACTGAGAAATGAGGTTGTTTGTGCCATTTTTTTTTCTCATCAATTATTGCTGTGTGTATACGTATCGGTTATGTGTAACTATAAAAATGCAAGTTTCCCACGCGCACATGCGTCAGTTGTTTACGAGTGTTGTTGAATCGTGACAAATTCAGATATAAATGTGTTTTTACTCCATAATGCAGCTTTATGTCTCTCCGGTATGGCATGTGGTATACACATGACGAGGTATGCCTCTTGAAAAAGCTGGAAGAGACCAGGTTGAGAAGTGGTTGTAAATAGAAGATTATCAAGGTGGAGCTGTAGTCTTCAAGGTTCATGGTTCCTTAAAATGATGACGCCAAGCTCCTTGTGACTTTTGAGGATAAAGAAAATTTACCTCTTTTAAAGTGCAATGTAATGTAAACATATATATGAATGGGATTTCTTTTTTTTCCCCTCCCTGTAGATATCTCAAGTTTTCCCTGTATTTCAGTAGCAAATTTTGGGGTACAAAGTAGTGTTTATCCTTCTCATGATTCTTTTGTGTTGATTGAAGGTTTTTTTTTTCAGATTTTTTTTTACACTGACACTTATAAAACACACCCATACACCCAAACACACAGACAGACAGACATTTTCAGTTGCCACCGCTTAATCAGGACATCTTGGAGGTAAGACCTTTGTCCCTGGTCATAAGTAAGCAACTGTCCCACTAAAGGAGAGCAGAAATTATTCATCCAGGTACAACACCGAGTTAATACGTGGGCCTACAGGTAACATCATAACTTGCACATACATCACAGTTAAGACTCCTATGTACCTCTGTGCATTCATGGAAGACTAGGTTCTCATCAGCTTTGCAGGCACAAACGTAAATAACGAAATACTCCGTTGATCTCAGAAAAATTGCTGTCTCCACCTAGTACGACGAAGAGTTTCTTAATTGTCTTCAGTCCGTCGCTCATATCAATGTATATTATGTGAGACACTAGATCTTAAATGTGCCACTTTGCCAGTTTCACAGTACATCTGCTATACTTACTGTGTACATCATAGTACAGACTGTTCTGTGATTGGTTGAAGTTCTGCTAGCTAGGCAAGACTTGCTATTCTGTGCAAGCGAACCATGTGATGAGGTGGTAGGCACTAAAATCCAAGCTACTGCAGATACCCCTTCATACACATAGTTTCCTTGACCAATAGAAGTTATTTGAAGCTTGTGTCTTGATTTTCTCCTACATCCATTCAATTTTCTTCCATTAGAGAGATCCTATATCTGATGAAATGTTATGTGTACCATTCAAGCAATGAGAATAACATACTTTGGGAAATTTTGCTGAGTTGGTATGGTGGGCAGAGTGGGGCTGCCCCTTAGCCAAGTCCTGATTAAACGGTGACGATTGTATGACACCTAATACCCTAGATTCGAGCATGTAGGCCTACATCAAACACTCCTAACTTTTAATCCTTTTGTTTTTCTTTTTTTGAAGGTGTAGATGTGGTAGCCTATGTGAGGACTTGTGTATGAAAACACAAGAAAAACAATGTTTATAATGACATATTTAAACATGTGAATTGAATTTTATCTTTGACAGTAACAATTGCAAATTTTGAGGAAGTCATGAACTACCACATGTAATCTGCAGTGATAGCAAAAAAAAAAAAATTTTAGTGGGCTTCATGACTTGTAATTGGGTTTGGGACAAGAAGCCAAATCTTTTAAACCTATTACGGTCAGTTGATGGCTGAAATCATGATTGACCATTGCTTCCTGACCATGATGATTGCCTTAGGATATACACTTTCTCCATGGTTATTGTGTTTTGTTTTTGTTTTTGTTTACATCCTCCTCAAATACAAGCAGAAATGTAGATCAGTCATTTATATGAGCTTATGATCATTATACTACTTGACTACTAGTACTAGTTGACTGTACAAAAACAGTGGGGAAGGTATTATAGATTTTAGTGTAGCCAAAGATTTGTGAAACAACTTTTGTTGTTGTTGTTGTTGAGATTGTTATTTTGGTTTCAACTCATCTATGTTTGATTTCAAATTCCACGAAAGTTAGTTATCACTGGAAAAAATAAACCAAGAGAAATTGATGAAAAAGTGGGACAACGTAGAAACAAAGAATGTATAGAAAATATGTAGTTTGCGCAGTACTTTTTGTTTCTTTGTTTTTGTGGTTGCTGTAGCATCCCCATGCATGTTGACCAAGGGAGGACTAATAAGATTACTGCAGCATTTTGAATCATCGTATCTTGCCAATAAATTGGGTATTTGTGGGTTGGGAAAGTTTCTTAGCTGTGGCGGATTTTATGTGAAGCCAACAGCCGTCTTAGTGACCAAAAGAATATGGTTGTGTTTTTTGAGGCGTACTATTAACCCTAACTAGGCCGGGCTATTTAGGTAGATGATGGAGCCGGGGGGCCTCCCAGAGCCCCCCTCCAGATCTTGGCCGTCGACCACGCGATAGCAACGAAAATTGGCACACACATTGCCTATGATGTAATCTAAAGTACCATGAAGTTCATTTTTTCAAAAATTTTCATTTCCACTAAATTATGCTAACATATGCATAATGATGCATGAAATCAGACAATTTGGTATAAATCACTAAATAAAGCTCAAAACTGGCACATTTTTTGTGTAAATATTCTTTTTAGTGCCCTTAGCAAATAAAAGAAAAAAATTGTGCAATCAGAAAAAATTTCCTAAGTATTTTATCGTTTTTTGAATTTCTTATGTATTCCTTTGTTTTTTCGACTTTATGTTTTCCATTGTTTTTTCGATGAAATTTGTCCGCAACATTGTTCTGAACAAGAAAATATGTCATTAATTGATTTTAATCAGTAAAACCCCCAAATAATCATGCTTCTATGAAATTTGCCTGTAAACACAGTTTGTATTGAAATTGTACACAAATTCACGTTTTTGAGCAATTTTTGGTCTGACATGCATGTGTATATTTATGCATAACTTCGGAACCGCACGCCCGGGCATCGCAAATTTGGTGTCAAAAGATGAGGGAGACTCGAAAGAAAAAAGTCATGAAACGTCGCGGCGATGGCTTCTCGCGATAGCAACACATCGCCCCCCCCCCCCCCCCCCCCGGGCCTAGTTACGGTTAAGATAGCTATCTGTCTCATGAGTATGGTACCAGATTATTACCTTTGTTTTGTGCAAGGAAGAAAAGGGCACATTGACTCTTTGGTACTGCTTCGGAAAGTGTTCCAGTGTCGGGGGTGTGAGATGTTCTTGTGATATGTTTGAAATCATCAATGCGCTTTCTTCACTACTTTGGTTGAATATGGGTAGTGTTGTTTTCCAAATAGTCAGACATGTAGTATGAATTGTGTACTTGTTTCTTCAGTGGTTTTTTTTTAAATAATATATATTTGATAGACCTGTGCTCCCATGGGGGATGGCAGATGCATTAGACATTTTGATATTTGATGTTAGGCTTAATGACAATAGTAAGGTATACAGAAGGTCTAGGAATGTCCTTGTCTGGTAGTGAATCACATAGCTCCAGGCACAGAAGTCAACCTAGAAATTGTGATGTTTACTACATCTCCCACCCATGGGTGTGTTGAGTATTGATGACATGATATTTCCGTTGTAACCTTTACAAAACTTCTCGTAATTATGTACTGTTTCATTTATTTGTGATGATTAATTACAGGTGTCAATAAAGTACTTGCCAATTTACTCTTGTGGAGTATATCCCTGCTTGACTCTTGCTGGGATGGCAAAAATCGTGAACAACATCATTTAGTATTTTTTGAATACCTCAGTCGACTGGTTATGTTACCTTACCCTGTACATGAATTTATGTGTAGCTTTCAAATCTTATCAGAAAATTTTGTGTGAATTAAAATTAGAATGGAATGGAAATCATCACGAATAGTTTGCTGTTAGTCATTACTTCATGACCATAACACAGTCCATCGCCAAGCTGTAACAATAAAAGAGATTTACCATACTACTTTCTGTTGGTTACCATTTTAGGATTTAACCCAAATCCAAACCAAACCAAAACCAAATCCAAGGTTTGCATTCAAGTAGAGGTCAATAAAACCCTGCTTGATTTGCTGTGCAGTGATATGGTTCATGTGAAAAACAAAAAGTATGAAGATTTGTAAACTATTAAACCATTGAGGGAGGATGGAGGTTTTTCAAGAACTCGACAGGGCTCTGCAAGAATCACTAGGCATAAACTATAAAGCAGCTGCCATGTCGAAAACTGGGTCATGAATTCAGTTCATGTCGCACTTTGTCATGTGAGGAGTAGTGTTGTAGTGTCTGTTCAGTGTGCATACATCTACTCTAGTCGTCTTGTGGCATGTTTAATGTAATGTGCGTATATGTTCTGTCATCTGCAAAAGGATTCCATTCCCACATCGGACATTAGGCACTTCATGGAATGATTGATGGATATTGTACCGTGAGGTAATAAAACTCGTTCCTGTTGTCGTAATTAGATGTTGCTGTTTGTGAATGTCTTTTTTTTTCTGTTCATTTTTTTTTTAAATGCTATCAGACACTGACTTCTACTAGTAGGTGTGAGTGTCTTATGTTTAAATGTGAATTATATTCCATTGTTTGTATGTTTCCTCATGTAGCCACAGATTGGCATCTTGGTTATGATTTTAGGGGGTGCCCGCTGTTGTTAAATCATAAGCCATTATTTCCAACCTGACCAGTGGGTTTTTTTCTTCGTGATGGCTTAGTCCTACTTGGAAGCAAAAAGTGTTTGATGTTTTGAGAGCTCAGTTTTTGAGCAACGATATAAGTTATTCTGCCTAATTTTTAGGAACTTGTCTTATGTTGTGAAATACATGTAGTGGATGACTGAGCAAAAGGCCTTAGATATCATATTTAATCTCGTGTATTGGGTGATAACAATGAGATTGATTCGAGATAAATGTAATCGTAAGTTTAAAGTCAAATACAGTCAGTGCACACACTGGATATATGAATGTAGCTGTATATTGATATGATCCCACCAATCTAGTTGAGGTACAGCATGGTAGACATTTAACAGCTGGCTGTTTAAATGGTTGGAGGTGGTGAGTGAGATGATAGGACTTCAGTATTCTTTCAACATCCCAGTTCCCTATGATATGCCCACATGTCTAAGCCTTTCCAAACAATGTAGTTTTGTGCATTACCCTATGCTCTCTTTGCTGTTGCTCTGCTTTGTTGTGTGTCAAACCAATCTCTGTGGAATATTCATTTTTTTTTTTTCTTTTCTCGAGTTACCATCATCAGTAAGATATATGTTGTACCTCTCGGGAGGAATGTCTGTTACTTGCTAGTGTTGATGCTGGCCCACCCGTAGCATTGAATATTATATTCTGATGTGGGTATTAAATGTACAGATATTATGTTTTGGCAGCTGCTTCTTACTCAAGCTCTCATTCTCGTGTTTGGAACATACCAGCCCTCTTCCCCCCCCCCCCCCCCCCCACCCCCACTTCCTCCTCTCTCTCTTACACGCCCCCAGTTTGTATCAGGAGGATACATAGTGTATGGACACTGAGGGCGCTATCATTTCTATGGAGTTTTGCACCAGACACACTCACAATCCCCTTGCACAGTGATGTCTGAGCATGGAATGGTGAAAGGTGTTGAATTACTGTAATGAACTTTTGTATATCGTACATATTTGTAACTAGGGCTGTATTAGACCTTCATGCGTGCTGCATACCTGCCAACTACATATATTGTACTTCTTTGAGTCAGCCCCATTTCAGATACGTAATAGCAAGATGTAAGAGTTTTCCGTTTGCGAGCTTCTGAGAGAAGACAGACCAAGAATATATTACACACGTGTGTGTATTACAGACTGTACATACACAGGTACACTCTGGACCCAACTGCACAGTTAATTACAGGGTCTGTATACTGACACACTTGCACTGGTATTGATTGCATTTGTGCATGAAACTCACCCCTGACCCTATAAGAGTAAAGAATTGTTTTGAAAATATGTGTTGTTTTTGTTTTAAATATATTCTTTGTCTGCAGGAAAAAGTCCCAACAACTGGATGGGGTTTGATTGTATCCTAAGATAGCAGCTGTATTTTTCTGTTGTTATGCTCTTTTATTTGAAAAAAACACATTTCACGATTAACGCTTGTGTGTACATGTGTGTGTGTGTGCATGTTCTTGTGCAAGACAGGCACACACACACACACACACACACACACACAATCCTATTGCTCTGTATCCAATCACGGCGAGTTTATGTATATCCACAATGTATGTCTGATTGCCAGTATATTATACCGTGTCCATACACATGTTTTTGCTGTCTTCTTGTATCTACATAAAGGCACATTGTGCTGTTGATATTATGCTATGGGGGGGGGGGGGGGGGGGGGGGGGGGGAGGGGCAGAAAATATCTGGTAAGTTGTGTTATGTTATTCTATGTGTTTTTGCTGGTTCCACTGCCTGCCCTAAGGAAAAACAAAACAAAACAAAGCAAATGCCTGTAGTCTTTTTTAAAGACATCTTAGTATCCACAGAAATCTTGTGACATCAGTGGTGTTTGGGTATTTATTTTGAAATTGACTCGTGTATATATATCTTTTGTTACCTTGTCTGAGTGTACACAAATACTGTAAACCTGGGTTGTCTGTAGACATATGTTCATATACTCCCATTTTATTCACGAGCATATTAGTGCCAGGTATCTAGGTCACTTCAGTATTTGGAAATGCTACAAGTTCATAGACAGAAGATAGTAAGAAATGATATTGTGGCAAAAAAAAAAAAAAAAAAAAAATTGGAGTGAAGGTGAGAGTGTTAAATGGAATATGCAAATGTATTTCTTGCTTACAACACATGCATAAGCAGCCACATTTCTTACTTTGTTCTTCGTCAAATATATTTTTATATCAATTATATCTTGTGATGTAGTGTTTTCAGTTCTATTTTCTGAGTATCCAAATATTTGAGCATTCTGCATGATCAGTTGTTATCGATGTATTCTGCTACTCGGATTTTGAGGTTGGCATCGCAGGAAAGGCAAAATAGCATTCCATTGAAAAAAGTAAAGGAATTCTGGGTGACTGTAGTCCCAGTGTATTGACTTAGGTGATTTGAATGAGAAATGAAGACCACACTACTCACATTGGTCTCTTACTTTTTTCCCCTTGGTGAATCCCCTTACTGTTGCTCCATAAGAGGCAGCATATTTCAATTGTAGACTTCTGCCTCTTTTTTTTTTTCCTGCAAAATCCATAGTTCAGTCAAATAAAAACTGAGTTTCTTCACTTTGTCTTCCTCTTCAAATTAGATTTAAGAATGCAACTGCTGATCTATACATTAACAGACATGTCAGAAAAAGGGGGAAAAATGAAGAAACTCACACCTGAACCTCCACCTCTCTGAATAATATCTTGTTTCTAAATGTGTACATAAAAAGACATGAACAGGAATGACGCATTCAGTAAACCTGTGTGTTTATCGTTGAGAGTTTAGGACGAAGGGAGAAAAGTTACTGAGAATCATTCACCATCAGTATCCGGTCATAATTTGCGAGAGGAGTGTTATTAGGTTGGTCTGTGTGGCACGAATATACATCTCATTCATGTTCATTAAAATGTGAATGATAGAGGAAGAATGATCTGCGAGTGGGATGGAAAGGGAATGTTGATTACCTATATATGAAATGCTGTAATTAGTGTGTATACTATTTAAGATGTGCAACTATGTTTTGTAAGTAGATGAGGATATATGATTGCTCTTGCTGGTTGCCCCTATAGAATCTATTTGCTAAAAGTTGTTGTTGTGGTTTATCTCTTTTTGTTTGTGTCTCTTGTGTCAGTAGTGTAAATGCATTTATTTTATATAATTTTTTTTTTTTCAGATGAGGTCGTTGGCTGGATTTGAGTTTTTTTGGTTTTGAAGATATTTTGTCCATAGCTTGTGAGTCAGATTTAGATTAAGCCAAATCACAGTAACTTCATGTCCAAGATTCCAAAACAGAGTCAATACATTTGGAATGCTAATTTACGCATTTGGAATACTTTGTGTCGTTTCAAAATGTCAATACCATACTTTCTTCGTACATAAACATTGAGGATTAGATAAGAAAGAACTTAACACTGAAGAAATGAGCAAGCTTTCTTTAAAGATGACTTGCAGTTTACACAGCATAAGATTAGAGAAGTTCACTTTGCAGTTGTGGGATTGTAGTTTATATGCAGTGTGGTAAAAGAAAGATAAAAAACAAAGTGATCTGTGTTTTATTTCTCAAGTTCCCATTCACCACAATCCTTACAACATTATTCCAAGGTAGTAATGGATTAGAAATTAAATTTATCAGTCATTATGCGAACCAAAAAGTATGTTCAATATGTCATTCTTTTCTTTTCTATTTGTTATTTGAGAGGATAGCCACACTTAGTTGGTTTCATTCATTTTTTGACAATCAATGTGTACAATGTGTTAATGAGTAAAGTTTAAATGTGATTAAATGTGTGGTGTGTTTCTTTCCCGTAAGTAGTTAAGAGACTGTTTTTACTATGCTAAAGTCATTGTTTTTGTTTTCTTTCTATACATTCTTGAGATAAATCTTCTTCAGAAACTTGGTGTCCCAGCATTTACAATATGCCCTGAATGTTGTTGTTGTTTTTTCTATTTATGTTTGAATCTGATATCACTTATTGATTGTATGAACTAGCACTGACATTAGACTATAGTTATACATTTTTATTGCTTGCCATTTTCTCCAACACAACATAGTGTGTGGGTCTCTGTGAATGTTTTCGATCAAATTTTTCTGCTCGACTGGAATCTTGCACATGTTTTACTGGCTCTTAGTGAGGTATTATTGTTATGAGGTGTCCACACTGTTGACTGCTATTTCAGCATGAAATTGTCTCTCTGTTTCACATTATTTTCATTTGGTATTTTCATTCGTTGTAAGTCTTGCATATTCCCATGTTCTGTGGCAGCGACAACGCCGTGAGAACTCGCGTACGAATGTGTTTATGTGTATAAAACTGTCCGAACATACCTCCCAGTACTAACAGTTGCACGTAATTGTGTAAGATAAGTAAGGTTGTTCGTATATTGTTATAAAGATAATGACTTCTTCACCACATGGGGCGGTCATAAGCCTTTTTTTATGCCTCCGCCACGAAGTGGTGCCGGAGGCATTATTTAATAAAAAAAGGGTATCTAGTCTATATGGAAAATTTTTGCCCTTCTTCACTCCTACGTGACTCATGATTCCCAGATGCCTGCTCTCGATCTGTGTTTGTGTTGTAGAAGCTGTCGGATGCTGAAGAGATATTTGCAGTGTAGCGATGCGTTGTAACTTTGACATTGGGACCAAATGCGTTCATCCACGCTGCTTGCGTGGTTTTGTTACTTTCGTTAGCCCCTCCCTTTTTCCTTTTACAGGACTGTTGTTAGACGTGTGCCTTTGAAACCCTACATTGTTTCTTTTTTTTTTTCTCTCTCTCTCGCTGTAAATGTATTTGGCCCCTGAATATTCTTGTCGATGGTGGCCAAGCAATGTCCGTACTGTTAGTGGCTAGTGGTCGTCTACATTCTTTCTCCCTTATTGTCCATCAGTTGAAACGAAGGACTGTTTACAATTCTTTGCAATTGGTTGGGCATGCCTCTAATGTGCCAAGTGAGGTGCTGGAAGCAAACTTATCCTGGCCTATTTGGGGCTGTACATGTAATATTTATATCTCAAAATTATATCTCTTATGAAAGACCCATGAAATTGTTTTGTTTGTGCCATGCTTCCTTAGCTCCATCAGTTCCTTACCCCTGCCCAGTTTGCTGTCGTGATTTCAGAAATGGGAGTGTTCTCAAGCAGCCTGTGACAAATTATATGAGTCATAGTACAACATTTGTTTAATACATAGGATGTGATGGCCCTGGCCAGTAATCATAGGAAATGCAGCTTGTATAATAAGGATCCTGCTCTACCATGTGATTCCAAAGGTCGCTCTTTTCATGATGTATCACTAATTGTTTTTGGTCTGTTTTTTGTCTTTTGATTATTTGAGATTTGATAGTATCACCTATCCCCCCCCCCCCCAACACACACACACACACACCCACTCACGCTTGCCTGGAGATTTTGTTAAAGGAAAAGACCAGCATACACATAGAAGCAAAAAGAGAGATGTACCATGTTTCCTTCATTGTATTCTTCAGAGTTTCAAGAGCTCTGATGTCATACTTTTGTTTTCCAGTGCTTAGAAGGAAAGAAAAAAAAAAAGAGCTGAAAATGTGTGTCTGCTCCAAATAATGACAAATTGTCCTGCAACACTGCGGTATAGTTGCCTCGTTTTGTGCAGTTTGCGATTTGTAATTTGGTGCAAGCAGCTGGTGCCACCAAACATGCCACTATCTCCCACTTTCAGCCATGTACCTGGACATGAATTAAATGGTAAATCTTGTTAGACAGTGTAGTACGTGGCACTCATATCCTTCCCCCCCCCCCCCCCCCATCCTGTCATGTTCGGTCTTTTCTTTTGCTGCCGTGCCCAGAACGGTACTTTGCTTTAAATGTGTTTTCATGCTGACACGCAGGTCGCAGACCTTGCCATAGGCAGCTGTCAACAGAAGTGTGCACATGTGCACGGATTAATCATATTTCGTGATGCATGCGGACATTAAGTATGACCTTTGACTGTTGTGCATGACACACACACACAAATTAGTAAAAATTAAAATGTTCACACTTTTTTTTCCTGTGTTTGGCTGGAAATGGAGCCCCGTGGTTTGCTCATCATGCATAGTGTAACCAGGAAGATTATTTCACTGAACAACTCGAGAGGAAATGGGGAAAATTCCCCTCCTGCTCTTCTTAACGACTATTGTATGTCAAAAAAATGCTGCTCATCCTTTTATTGGCCACCCAATATGCCTGTAAACTGATGTATTCAAATTTGTGGTGTCTTTTGGCTCTTCCTGAGGGCATGTCAATTAATTTGTCCACATCACCTTTTCCTATCAAACATATTACAATGTTTGAAACCAATAGGCAGTCACTGACTGTCTCAAAAATGGCAAGCGTGGTTGAATTTTCTGCTGTTGAAGCACAATTCTTACTGTTTGGGAACCGATAAAATTTGAATATGTCAGTATTGGGTATCTCACTGATGTTGATGTTTTTGCAAATGTAGGAAATTGTAGGTTTTGTCAGGGTTCTTAAACAGTCGCAATCAAATTTGCAAG
Organism: Diadema setosum; assembly: GCF_964275005.1. NCBI lineage: Eukaryota > Metazoa > Echinodermata > Echinoidea > Diadematoida > Diadematidae > Diadema > Diadema setosum. The sequence goes on from NC_092689.1 coordinate 14,280,746, forward strand.
CAGTTTTCATTGTCACAAACAGTTTTTCTTGTCACGTCTTGTCTCTAAGACCCTTTGAACATGTTAAAACTGTCTCTGCAACAATGGGAACTGTGAATTTTCAAACCCTGATGAAACCTAAAATTTGCTATGTATGCAAACATTCGCTGCTTTGTGAGATACCACCTTACGTTTCAAACAGATTATCTGATGCATACACTTGGATGGTCAAAGTTTTTTTTTTTTTTTTTTAAACAGAGAACTAATATAGATGTATGACCTCTTTAGACGAGAAATGTCTATTTGACGTTACTTCTCATATACCTGTGTCATCAGAATGAAATGCACAGTTCAGAAGGTAATGCAAATAGATTCCATAAGTCAATGGCTCAATTTTATGTATGTGTGTGTATGTGAAAACAGGAAAAGTGGGCATAGGTAGTGGACTAGTTGCTATGGTGATGTTATTATTTTGTGTGTGTGTGTGTGTGTGTCTATTTGATGTTTGTGTGTACACTAGTTATGTCTACTGTTTGTTGATGTAGTTTGATACTGGAATAAACATATTTTTCTGAAATCTATATCCCAAGTAGTACAGGTACAAGAGCGCAGTTGGGGTGGGGGTGGGGAGGAGTTTTGGTACTGATTTTATGGTAGGTTTGACAATAAAGCAGTCCCCCACAGTGATCTTGATATTTTGTGCCCTCATTTTTAAATTTTCAAGATTTTTCAAGTTCTCTCTAACTTATGGTACATGTAACTACAAATGTATTGCTTTCAAACCCATCTTCCTTTGTCCCGCATACATTGGACTTGTCGTCTGGAACAATACCCCTTTTTATTGTTGCATGAACACTGACACACATATTGAGTAATTCATCTCCTTTTTTAAAAAACAGTTTAACAAGGATAGGACCAAATGAAGAGTTGACAGAGTATCTCTGTAATGTGAATTAATTAATTGATTTTATCTGCTGAAAATGTTGCGTTGTCTCTTTTGTCACTATATATTGATTAGTTTGATTACCACAGTCACAGATTTCCTGTGTACAGTGTTTCTGTCATTCCAGCTATTTTCTTCAGAATTCTGCCATACTGTTAAAGTGGAAATTTTCGCGCATTTCGTGCTACCAGAAACTAGTGCGAAAATGAAAGCACGCAAATATTTTTGCTTGCCACATGTTCCAGTAGTTGATGTCTTGGTTCCGCGGAATTAAAAACACGTGAAACTCTTCTTGGCCGAGCGCGAAAATTTAGTCGCGAGAAAATATCCACTTTTACAGTACAGCTGATCTTTTCCCTCAATTTGAAGGCCATGGATTTTTGGTAGGTCAAGAAAACCAATGCCCAAACTTAAAAAGTACTTTACCAGAGTGATAGACATTTACTACACGTGGCAAATATGCTTGGTGGTCAGTTTCTTGGACATCAATGGGATGAATCATCACATGTAGAAAAAAATATTTATTTCTGGTATAGCTCATTTTAATTCTTTTAAGTCTGTATCAAACATTGTAAATGTATTTACCACTAGATGTTTCAGTGCCATTGTTCTCTCTCTGAATTCACCAGGAGCCAAAAATGGCATGAACTCTGAGACTGCACTTTCAAGAGCAAATCACTGTAGTGCACTTTGTTAACCATGTTTGCTGGATATTTTGATTAGCATGAGAATGGAGGAAAAGTCTGAAAACTGTATGTGTGATGATTATACACACGACTTCAGACACGGATAGGTATGTACACCCGTCATTGTTTGACATACAAGATATTTCGAAGATGTGTATTTTTGTTGTTGTTGCTTGTATTCAACAAGTGGGACAATGTACATCATTGTAGTAATATAGCTGGTTCTTCTGTTTGAAATGTTTTGTAGTATGTACTATCGTCATTGTTGCTGAGAGCCCTCTATAGATGAAATGTGACCCAGAGTTAATGTGAATTCTGGAATGCATGCTCTCCCTTGAAAACATACAGAAACTGTGGTCTTCAAAAGCTTGTTGCTTGTTGTTTTTGTTAAGATTGGTCTTTCCAACAACCACATCTGATTATACTGCCCTGCTCTATATGTTTGTATTATATGAAAAATATGAATATGAAGAATAAGATTATTTGGCGCATAAAAGCTACAGACGTTGTCCTGTTTCGTCATTGCTTTTCCCTTGTTGTACCGGATGCACTCTTATCTTTTGATCAAAGTAGCCATCTTTTTTGCAGAAGCAAAGAAATGGAATGGTGGTAGAACGAGTATTGCTGAGTAGAATTGTGGTTAAAATTTTTATGTGTGTGTGTGTGTTTGTAAATGCCTTCAAATGATGACACTTTAAATGACAAAAACAAGTCAGCATACTGTAAACATGTTTACTCAAATGATTATTTACACCTCATTGAAATGCTTATACATGTAATTACTGCAAAAGGTAAATCACATATAGCCTGAAGCTGTGTCTGGAAAGGAATCCATCTTGAATGGGATTACTGTATTGGGGTACAGAAGATCCACTGTGTAGGAACACATTAATGTAAATGAAGACATACACTGTCATCAGTCTCCTGTATTTACCTTGCAGGTCCAAGCAGACAAAGAAAAACAACTACAAGGATGAAAGGTTGATATAATCTCTATCACTATCCATTTCTGTGGGTAGCTATAATGATGTTTGTGCATTTTGATGAGAAAGGAAGAGAGGAGAGGAGAAGAGAGAGAGGGGGGAGGGGGGTAAAATTTGGGACTGGAATGAAGATATGTAAAATAAGGTTATGAACATCATGAGGAAAAATCATTCAGATATTCCAATGTTTAATATACATGCATTAACTTCTCATATATGGGTATAAAAAGAAGAAGAAATAATTAATTGTCCTTTTGGCAAACTTTGTGGAGATAGCTGTGCAGAGAGCGCAGAGTTTTGCCTGATCCCAGTAAGAAGGTATCTCTCATTTTGAGGGATACTTGTATTTGCGATATTGTGTATTTTGCAAGGTTTCCCATCAGATCACTGGGCCACAGCACTTCACTGATATGTGTGTGTGTGTCAATGAATGCATTGGTATTCTTCCTAGTGGATTACCTTAAAGGGATGGCATAGTTAAGTTGAGATGGTGATTGAGATTTTTTTGTTCTAGAAGCCATTTACAGTTGAACCTCTCGTATCCGGACAAGTCGGGACCGGGGCTCATCCGGATAAGGGATTTGGCCGGATACGGGAGACTCAATGCTTTATACATGTACATACCGTATATAATAGAGCTCTATGGTACATACACATACACATGTACTGATGTAGCCCATTGTATTACCACATGTAGTAATGTGTATACTGCGACCTTTTCATTGTTACACTCAGTAACAGACCCCAAAATAGAGGTTCGTGTTTGCAAGCGGAAATCATTTTCTTTCATAAATTCTTGGGATGATTTACCTAAATAATGATTAAGAAATGTATCAAGTATATGTAATTCATGTGTGTTTCCTCCCGTAATTATTAAAAAAAGATAAAAAAATCACAGCGAGATTGCGTCCGGATAATAGAGAGATCCGGATAAAGGGAGGCCGGATAATAGAGGTTCAACTGTATATGAATTGTCAAGTATAGCATACAATTCTAACAAATTAAAACTTAATTTGATGAAAACTGAGTTTCAAATGTATCCAAAAAAACAAAGTAAAACACTTGGTGTGGACCTGACAAAATGTGGGACCCATCTTTTATTAGGACCATTTTTGTTTTGCTTTGTAATAGAATATCTGGGCCATTTCAAAAACCAATTTTCATCAAATTAACTTTTAACTCCTCTTAGAATTGTATGCCATTTGATATTATTTATTTATGGTTCTAATTATCCTGAAAAAAAAAAGAAAAAAAACTGAATCCCCATCTCGACCAAAACTTTATCATCCCTTTAAATTCCCTTGTATCTTCAGTTCGTCAGCTGAAACTTGTCTGTCAGATCTTCTATGAATAATTACCCACCATACCAGGATGCATAGGGCATCAATTGTTGTCGGGGGATTCACCTTTGGCAGCAGAGCAAGGCAGGAAGGAAAATCATTGTTCATCGTACTGAGATATTATGACCTTTGCTCCCTACCTTCCTTCCTGGCTTGCTTCTCGGTGTGATACAAAGACACTCTGAGTCTGCTACATCCATTATTAGTAGTACAATGTATTCATATTTTGTTGTTGCTCAACAAAATGGGTAGCTGGATATCTAATCATAATCTGTGACTGATATTTCATCTCCACCTGTCATTCGCCTTCCACAAACTTTTGTCACTTGAAAGATTCATCACTAATGATGTCAGAGAGAGGTACTGTTACACCAGACATTATTCTTGTGTGTGAAGTTTTTGCAAATTTTCGAAAGGAGCCCAAATTCTCGAAATTAAAATGCACATGCAAGTTCTTGTCTAAAGTCTGCATTTGTGAATGCCAGTGGCAGTTCATGAAAATTTCCTGCTGCAAAAAAATGCTGTGGGCTCCAATTTGCGAAAATTTCATGCCAACGTAATTAACCCGCTTTGAGGACGAGTCCCGAGTATACTCGGACAAGTGTCTAAGGTGTGTAGGTCTATGGTGTCTATGGTGTCTACGTCCTCAACGGGTTAAGCTGCTCGAAATTCTGCTTAGACAAGATCCTTTCCAAACAATGGCAATTATTCGTGTATTACATTTTTTTTTTTTTTTTGTAAGATTGGAACAGATGCATGAAACACACATCTCTCTGGTATATTGTATGTGATGTGTAGGCCTAAATCAGAAAAGAATTGTTTATTTTAGAATTGAAGGTGTTTTAAAGGCATATTTGTGTTCCATTATGGCTTTATTGGCATCACATGTTCAACAACAGCCACAAATCGATGGTGGAATTAAATTTACAGATCAGTCTAATTTGCACAATGGGGACGAGAGTGTGGATGAATTACCATTATGTGGTGCAATTTGTAATTCATCAAAATAGTTAACGATTAGGCAGCTTCATAATCATGTAGGAATTTCGTCACATTATTGATACTATACAGAATACTTCATATCTACCTTTGTATATGAAATATCACGGATTTCATCTTTTAAATAGAAATGTCCTCAAAATATGAAAGATCGACCTACTATATTCCTGCTTTTATTAAAAGAAAAAAAAAACTTTCATTTAAATTCAATTTCTATATTATTTGATGTCAGTGTTATCTAAACACACACACACACATACACATCATATATATATATATATATATATATATATATATATATATATATATACATGTGAGTGTATAATATATAGAAAGAGAGACAGAGAGAGAGAGAGATACTCCACATTTAGGTAGGTTCCTATGTGTCTATAATTATGTATATGTGCATGTCTATACATAATTCTGCATCACACTTAATGACAGCAGCATGTACTCAGGAAACTATAAAGTGAGCAAATGTGAAAATCGGAAGAAAATAGAATACAGTATAATTATGTAGATACACGACTAGACACAGCTGTCTACTACACAGCTATCAATGCCAGAAGATCAGGGGGTGTGGTCACTTGTGGAGAGACGATTAGAAACGAAAAAAGAGATTGAGGGTCACATGACACAAGTCTCGTGATTCAAGTAAGTGTGCTTTCATAACAGATGTACATGTACAATGTACAGTGTACTAGCACTTTCGCCCCTCCACTAATTTGCATACGAACGCACGAAACCAATCTTCGAGTCACTGGTACTACAGTGGTAGTGGAGCAGAGTGTCTATTGGTATCCTCGCACAAAATATGCGCGTGTGTACATGTGTGAGTGTGTCAACCGCAAGGTGTATACACAGGCATGTGACTCGTCGGAACGATTGAAGTGAAAATTGTAAATACAATGTACACGTGACCACTGAGGCAACACAGTCATTCAATCGCGTGTGTATCGCCGCCAGCAGGTACTGCACTAAGTAACGATCAACGTACGGCCTCACTCCTCATAACGCCCTGCCTGCACCGGCACCTGCCGCTGTTTTCTTTACACACGTACACACACACGACGCATTAAAGTCGCTGAAGAGAACATAGAAAATGGCGATCAGTCTTCATACACCCCTCCTGTACATCTGCCTGTTATCCCTGTTTTCGGCGATCGCAGGGTTCAGGATTAACCATCTGTTCCACGGACGTGCCAGAGTCGATCCTGATGTGAACAGAAATGCGGTAAGAAATTACGTTTGATGAAGATTTTGGTTGAAAATTGGGAAAAGAATGTGAATAAATGTCGCCGGCAACGCTGGCTGAGGTGATTACGCAAACGACTCGATGCGAAGGCGTGAAGGGGGCTTTGGCCGCGTGGCAGCCAATGAGCGTTGCAGATTTAATACAGGCCCAGCTTATGCCCCGTAGGGGATTAGTCATTCAAGTTCAGGTACTTGTTGTAAAATGGATGCCAACTGCACCGATTTAGATGGGCACTGCCCTAAAATGTATCCTCAGCATTTTAAACTTATTTGTTAAAATCTATAACTATCAATCAGTTTATCCACCATCCTTTTGAAGCTACCCAAGCCCATTTTGAGAGATGTTGATGGATGCACTAAATTAAAGTCTGAAGACCATCTCTAACGACAATATTAGAGATAAACACTCTAGAAATCTACTTCGGCATTCCAAAGTGTATTTGATAAAATCTTTTGCGGGCTGGTCCTCACAGATCTGAGTTACCGTTTACCATGAGCTACAAGTATATGGTACGTACATAAATCACCACCTGTCAAACACTACGCATACGCCCTAGACGGTACTATCAGACTATAGATTTATACAACAGCTCAGTTGGTTAATAAGGGCATACAATAGGCACATTTGATAACTTTTTAAATGATTAACAATCTGAATGCTATTTCAGGGTATGAAAGCATTTAAACTTCTTACCTATTGTCCCAGCTACCTACATATGTACATGTATATCTTGAAAAAAAAACAAAAAAACAAAAAAACAACATTCAGTTTGGTCAAGTGGTCGCATGGTCACAGAGAGATGTGGATCGTTAATATTGAGTAGGCCTATGCCATGGGTTTGTTTCTTCTAAGTTAAGGACTCGGAATCAGATGCTCTTAACATCATTATTAATGAAAATATTTTGCTCACAACTAGCAGGACAATGAACAAATGAATTCAATTCTGCACAAGATATTGTATCAGTATGTAAATATATAGATATGTAGGCCTAGCATCTATGTAAATATTATTGTCCATGATTATCTTGATGAAAAAGAGGGGGAAAAGGAAAAGAAAAAGAAAAAGGAAACAGAATTCAGAAAACATCAAACAGGAAGCCAAGGAGGACAAACAGATCAGGCCAATCTTCCATGAGTTAATAATATCTTTCCGTAATCATTCACTTTTTACACCTATAATAAGACTTAAAAACTCATAAAGTCTGCTTCCTTTTCAATGTGATGAACTATTCATTTTGTTAGTTGAAAATAAAAAGAAACAAGCAGTCACTCTTTCAAAAGAGATATTTTTTGTGAGAGAATGCAATGAACAAAGTCCTGCATATTTGTAAGGTGTAATAACACAATGGACAAGAAGTGGAGAGAAGGGATTCCTGATGTGCTCTACAAAGATCTCCATTTCTCCATGACCACTGAAGGAAATTGGATTGGGTTTTCTGTATGATGTAGGTAACTGGTTATAGCTTTATACCTTGAAACTGCATTTTGATTGATTCACTGTTTTTGAAGTTATTGTTGCAAAAAGTCCAATTGTGATAATTTTCTAGGACATGTACCTCAACCGATTTTGGGGGGTAGACTACTGCTTTTTAGACATTATAGCTAGCTATGCAAATCTGCCACAAGATAAAATTAAAGTCACAATTCCCCTTCCTTGTGCATTGATTCTCTTGAAAACAGCTAGAATATTATGTTCATGCACCAAATCACATATTTTAAAGTTGAAAAACCTAAAAACTCCACACTGTTAGAGGGGGGACACCACCCTCCCCCCTCGCATGGCTCTTTCGGAAATCTACCACTTAAGCACTTCAAAATGTTGGCAAATATGCATACAGTATATCAAAGCTTAACATTAACTTTTCTGGTGACCCTGGGCCATAGGGCCATCACTAATGGAGAGCCTATATATTGCAAATATACTTTATATATACAATGCATCTGTTTGTGTGTGTTTGTGTATGTACATGTATAAATATATGTGACCCGCTACAACAGAAAGTCAGGGGAGGACATTTTTCTGAAAATGACATGCAGGGAATAATTTTCCTGGTATCGCATCGCAATTTGCTATGCATTTTTACACCACTGCTATACAAACTAACTTTTGTGTAGCAATTTTCTTCCATAGAAGTGTACAGGATACCACTTGAAATATTTTTCATCAGTTGAAATTGCTAATCAAATATGAGTTGTAAAATTATTCCCTGACATGACATAATTCCCTTACTCTTCCACTTAAATTTCATATGTAACACAACTCATAAAAGTACTCGGTTGCGGAGTTATCGATGATTTTATTAGCGCATGTCAAGTGGCTGAGTTTCGAGAAAAACGCCTTTAAAGTTTTCCTTCCGATGCTATCATGATCAAGGGGAGGAGAGACAGTTTTCACCGTTTGACAATAGAAGGTATGCTCCCAGCGACCTCCGTGATGTTCATTCAAGCTTAGTGCCAGCAGTCTACACACGACCAATCAATAACCAGGATGCCACACACTGACCAATAAGATCACTCACTCTTTGCTAGGGGCGGAGTCTAGCTGTGGCGCTTAATCCAAATCCTCGGACACGTTTCTGTTATGTTGAAAGTCAGAAAATCATGGTCCAGAAAAACGCTGATTTTTTGCCTTTCCTTTGATTATCTAGCTTCGAAATTTCGGCAGATGATAGACAAAACATTAGGCTACAAAATTATACCAAAAACAGAAAAACAATTGTTTTGACCAATTTTGATGATGTGACTTCAAACTCGATTTTCTCGGCTCAGCTATCGGCGACTTTAGGATCCCTTTGTTGTAGCGGGTTACATATGTACATGTATGTTTGTTTTAATATATACACTGTACCTATACATGTAATTGTTTTAGTAGAGAGAAAAATAACCTGAGAGAAAGTGAGGAGGAAGGGAGAGCAGAAATCTGTTTGGTTCAAAGTTGGCTCATCTTTTGTAAAGTCAATATAATGTCCCCATGAGGTCAAATTAATTCATTCCCACAACACAGTATGAATAATGTATGCTACAATTATACAATTCATCATGTTATGCAGATGTCACCTACTTACATGTGTATATGTAGGCCTAAATGAAAGTTTTTATTTACCAATCATTAATGAATATGACTCCTGAATGCAGAGGTGATCAAATTTCAGATGGGAAAAAATGTCATGTAGTGGTGTCATTTGAAACTCAAAAGCAATGGATTTTGTGCCCCTCTGACTCTGGACTTAAAGAACAAAAAACTATTATTAGATGCATTTTTATAAAGTAATAGCTAATGTGCATCGCATATCCTACTTTGGCTTGTTGCTATTTTAGTCTCAGCTCATCACAAGTAAAGGCTTCCCCTGTGAAGAGTACAGCGTCCAGACCAAGGACGGCTTCATCCTGGGCCTCCAGCGGATACCATTTGGGCGCAAGGAGTCCAAGTACACGCCCCGCCCGGTGGTCTTCCTCCAGCATGGTCTGCTGGCCTCGTCCACAAACTGGCTGACCAACCTGGTCAACGAGAGTTTCGCCTACCTCCTGGCCGACGCCGGCTTCGACGTCTGGCTGGGAAACATGAGGGGGAACACGTACTCCAAGAAGCACATCAAGTATAAGCCAGATCAGGTGGAGTTCTGGCACTGGAGGTAAGTTGGGAAATGGAAACAAACAAGCAAACAAACAAACAAACAAACACATTTTTAGCTTTGATTCATTGAACACAGAGTACTCAGCCAAATGAAAAACCTATTCTGCAATTAATATGCGAAACGAAAGGAACTGATCTTAGCAAAGTAATCATTTAGATTTTAGAAAATGAATTACATACAGTGTAGCATGGTGTCCCATTGCCTCTTGGATTTCCTATTTGTTTGTTTTGTTTGTTTTTTAGACAAATTTCCCCAGACAATATATAGTATATGTATGTAAATATTATATATAATATATAATATATATATATATATATATACTAGTATACAATGTATATATATATATATATATTATTATTATTATTATTATTTTTTTTTAAAGCTGCTGGAAAGAAATTGACTACCTGTGTCTTGAGGATACTACAGCAGGACACTTCCACTGCCTCATCTACAATTGTGTAAAAGACACTTTTCAAACTTTAGAGCTGGTTGTCTGAATTGTGCATTGCCTAGTGGCAGCTCTTATTTCTTCTTCATGGGTCCATGTACAGAATGTGAATTTTCCTGTTTCTGGTATAACACAGAGATTGCATGCCATATTTGTATTTCTTCATTTCTACTCTCCAGTTGGGATGAGATGGCAAAGTACGACCTCCCTGCCATGTTGAACTTCGTCTTGAAAGTGACCAAGCAGCAAGACCTCTTCTACGTGGGCCACTCTCAGGGGACCACCATCGCCTTCGCTGAATTCTCCCGCAACTTTGATCTGGCATCAAAGGTGTGTACTCTGCCATGCAGTGGGTCAAATCAGAATGTTACACCTCAAATTCTGGCACACCAAATCTCAGTCTCCTTTGCCCTGCAGCTCTCACCAAAATGTGTGGTTGTTGTATACATGTGTGTATGTATGCTGGTGGGATATTTCAGGTACAATGCATTGATAGAAGAACAGATCAGCGTCCTATACCATATTGTAAGAATATCAATTCAGAATAGAACATCTACTACAATGTAGGAGTCTGCTACTGGTATTTTCAATACTTCATTAGAGTGCAGAATTATTCAACTTCAGTCACAATGCCCCAAGTCTGAATAATGTGACCAAACAGATGGCGCACCAAATACAATATATCTGTCATTTCAAACATTTCCTGATATCAGATTATGATGTCAGAACTATATCTGGCATACACTTTCTTTGCACTACTCGATATCCAGCTGTACATTTGGAAGCTCTCGATTGACACTCAGCCCCTCCCCCCCCCCCCCCCAGAAGAGAGCTCTGGCCAAGTCATTTCCATTCCGATCATACAGATCAGAACAATACTAGTGGGTTTGTTCACCCTGCAATGAGGCGTATCACCGCGCAGCTGGTAATGCAGTTGCAGTCTTGAGGTCATGAGCCTGCCACTTTCCCCCGACAGACTGTTCCGGCTATCAAGAGTGATGTCATAATGCAAGAGAAACAGGAAGAAGGCGTCCCTCGCGTCCTGAAAAAGGGAGAAAAAATTTATCTTCATTACCGGTTGCAAGGCTGTGTATAAATTCTTGCATTGTTAGGGTTCATGCACTTCGTTGCTCCTACCCCCCCCCCCCCCCTCCCCATTCATCTAGCCCTCCGTTCAGGGCATTTTTCTTTTCTTTTGTGCTAAAGTTCATGTTGTCTTGAGTGCAATGAACTTTTGAACTGCTGATCAGCAGGTGCAGAAGCAGAGAATATTGGCATGTGCTCTGTACTGAAAATTAAAATCTTTCAAACACCCCTACATATGGTAGGGTAACACTGATTCCTCATGAACCTTGCCCAGGGCATGAAAAATTTGCTTGTCAAGCAGTCAAAACATGAGGACAGTTGTCCTGTTGGGCAACTATGATTCATACACTGATGCACTTGGCTCACCTTAGAAATAACAAGAGAAAAAGAATGAAGCAGTAATAGTTAATGTGTCAAAAGGAAACATGTAATGATTTCTGTAACATTATCTGTGCATGAGAGCTGCAGGCCAATAATTCAAGATCAAAGCTCAACAATATTAAATGTCTGTTTAGAAATACAGAAATTTGTCCTAATAATAGGGAAAACGACATATACCTCTCCTTATTATATGCTTTGTTTTTCTGTGTTTCTGTTGTTGCAAATGGCAATTTGACAGCAGTGATGAAACAGAAACCATTAAGTGAAAGACACTTTTCAATGTAAACATGAGATGAAATTTCCAATTTTTTTCAATCAGTGGGAGCAGCACCCTCTTTTCCACAATGAAAGGTACTTAGAGGTCCTAAAATGTTTCCCTTTCCATTATGCTGTATATTAGCCAGATTGTTGTAGACATGATGAGAGATTGGAATGTCTTGATGTTAACACAATGTAAGCCCACAAAAGGGCCATTTTATGTCAGATTTCAATCATTATATGAGAATGTGCATACGTAATCTCACACTCAGAAAAGAATTTTAAGGAAATACCTTGTTGAGTATCTGTCATTTTTAGGTCCACACACATTCTAGGGCTTCAAACAATGTTGGAACAGAACACTAATATTGCCATCAGTCTCTGATCAAACACAATAAATCTTGTCAAATATGACCTGAAAGAGGAACAAAAGAAATATAAAAGAGAGACAATTGATATGACTATGCTCCTAATCTGTGAACTATTTTTAAGTGGCAATATTCAAAGGGTCACCCCTCTTGTTTGTTCTAGCAATGGCCTCACTTAGTGCTAAAGCAAATCTTGGACTTATTGTATAGGTACAGCAATTTGTTTACAGGTCATAAGTTCATCTTTCATTACAATGCTATTAGTGTGCATTTGTAACAATTAACCATCTTGTTTTACTGGCTAAAATTTAATTCCTTCTTTGTTTTTGTTTTTTCCATTTTTGGTTTTTGCCAACAGGTGAAAATGTTTTACGCCCTAGCTCCCGTGACCCGGGTCAGCGACATGGTCAGTCCGCTGCGGTACCTGACAACCTTCCTGCCGGAGATTAAGGTGAGCCTTGGGTTAAAGATGGAGGCAGTCAACCGTTCCTCAGTGGGCATGCTTCATTGGTTTTGAGAAAAGTTCTCGGGCAGGGCTCTGCCTCTTTTCTGTTTGCGTGCAATATCTCCCGTCAGTCATCAAATTGGTACAACTGCTTTGAATCTTTGAAAGAAATTGTCACATCGTGTCTCAAGCCACCAAGAAAAAAAATTAGAAAAAGAAACTACAATACAATTGTTTGATTGTAATATTTCGTCGATAAGCAACCTTCTCCTTCTTATATCCATCCAATGAAGATTAGTCTGTGAATAGTGGCACATGGGTTTAGTCCAGCACTAACACAACGTTTGCTGGACAGCTGGCTTTGTTTCAAAAAGTCAAATTTTAGACAAGTTACTAGTCAGAACAAAGAACCGCTCCGACCCTTGGCAGTTCTCATTGGTTCCTCCCCCTCCTCCTCCTCCTCTTCCCTTTCCCTTTCTTCCCTCTACAACAAGCTGTTCAAGCAGTTACAACACCAACTTACCTTGTTTGCACTGAACTATACAACTCTTTGAGAGAAATATACCTGTCACAGTGATTTTGATGTTACCTTTCCATTTAGCCATTGCATATAATGGAATTCCCTTTCAGAACTGAAATCCATTCAAATTTTATGTATGTATAGTCCTTCCAAAGATTAAAATCAGCCATGTGAAATTGTATGGCTATGAATTACTAAGTTAGATTAATGGAAAGAACAGTGTGGGAACAAACTGCCTTGACATAATTCTACACATGGCTGTGTTAGAAACTCTTAGTTGAGTATCCATACTGTTGGAACAATGCATAATTAGCACCGATATCAGAATGGATCCGTAGCGACCAGAGCAGATGACTTCCTTATTCAGACTAACGAGGGTATGAGGATATAATTGACATGGTGTCAGCCTTGTTTTATGTGTGCAGTCTTCCTGGATCTTCTTTGTCTTTGTCATTTATGAGAGAGTTGTCCCTTCTACTTTATTGCCTTGAGTGTCATTAATTTTTTCTATGTCCTTCCTGCCACGTACAGAGTTGTACATCCTGCTGCATATAATACGGCATGCATTTTCTTTTTCTTTCTTTTTTGGCACGGATCCCTCACTTTGAAAATCAAAACTGGTCCTTTCCACCATGCAAAACAATTGAAACAGTAAAATGCTGAAATAGGATACATGTATCCAGAGGAAATCCTCCTTGAAAGGTCCCTGATCTGTTTGATTGTTTGTTTTTTACGCAGTTTGATATAGTCAGCACTTTGTGACCTTTTTCTTGTCAGATTATCAGTAACTGACAAGAACAACCCAAGACTGAAATAAACTACCAATGTAGCAAGCGATATTATTGCCACTGGAGAAATAGAGGAGTTAGAAGTTTTAAGCTTCTTTTTTTTTTTTCCAAGCAGATTATGTGGAAGGGTTATGCTAAAAAAGCCAAGAGTTCTCAGTGTATGTGTTTTATGATTATGGTTGGTACATCTGTTGAGCATGTGGCGCTGTCCCACTGAGCGTAGTGGGTCCAATCCGTGACACAACTGACGTGCATTTGTACGCTTCCACTCCGCAGTTCCTCTTTGACATCTTGGGTGAGGGCGAGTTCATGCCGAACAACGAATTTGTCAAGTGGCTGGCGCAGGACTTCTGCCCAATCACCGAGCTGATCTGCTCCAACGTGCTCTTCGTCATCTGCGGCTACGACGCCAAGAACCTAAACATGGTGAGTCATCGCTGGGGGTGTGTGCGTGCGAGTCACGGGGAATGTTGCCGACAGTTGTGCGGTCGTACTCTAGTTAGTCAGCCTCTGCCCGGAGGGTCTCCCAACTACATGTATGACCTGTTAACCCACTAGTCACTGAAACACCCGGAACCCATCTCTCAATACTCCCTAAAATGCCTGAAACTGCCTGTCCGTTTTTTTTTTTTTGTGTGTGTTTTTTTTAAATAGTTTTATGCTTTATCATTTTTTTTGTTCTCATGTAGAATATGTAATTTGAGAGGTCAAAGGTCAATAAAAGTATGTCAGAATTTACTTCTGTGACACACCATTCTCTTGGTAAAGTCATAATACGCTTTCAAATAAACACAACTTAATGATAGACAAAAATAGACATATTTACATTACTTAAAAAATTATCGAAATGAGAACAATATTACTGTACCTTCCAGGGAACCTTAGGCCATTATGTACAGAATCTTCAGTTGCTAAAGGGTTAATGATACCTCTACATGTGTTTTTCTTTTTAACGAATTTCTAACGAAACTGCAAGTACAAGTTTTGTCTTAAGTGATGAAAGTGACACCAAATGCAACAGAAAATTTATCAAGTGCCAGACCTAAAATGAGCAGGTAACAGAGTCTTACACATTTCACACCTCTTTCTAAAAGAGGAATATTGGTTTTAATGGCACATTGAAATTAGTTGAGGCGATATTCTTTGTCTCACAAGTATCCTTTTGGCTTGCAAACAATTCTTTATCAAATTACTTTCTTTTAATCAATTTATAAGTGCATAATGATGTCAGTTGCAGCAAATTCCTATGAAGTTAATAGCAAGGATGACTTTTTTTTTTTTTTTAATTGCAGAGTGGTCTCTGAATCATGGACAAAATCATGTAGTGCTTCTATTGTTCAATAAAAAAAAAATCCCCAACAACAACATAAGGCAACAATTTCAGGCAAATAGCTGATCTCATCCAATATGCTTGTGTAATTGTGACTAATATTGTTATTTTGTGATACTAAATAAGCATGGTGAGGGGGAAAAAGAAAAAAAGCGGTGGCATAACAAATGCCTGTCAAACAACCTGTGTTATACTTCAAAAGAAAGACCACAAAGTGCTGAAAATAAGGCATGACCCCCCTTTGCTTGCTTTTATCCAGAATCTCTATAGCAACATCTTTTTTTTTTTTTTTTTGTGGCATTTGTGCCACTCCCCCCCCCCCCACCACATGCTTATGAATGAGTTGCAGCACCAGTATGCTTGTTTTTTGTTGTTTTTTTTTTTATGGCATACCTGGGATTGTAAAATTTAATAGTGTCTACTTTGAATGAACTGTTCTCTGATGTACAATGTTTGACTGTAATAAAATAAAATCCAAGTTCCTTTGAATATAGAGTAAAGTCAACTTCAAGTGAATTATGCAGGAAAACATGGATGAAGGAAAAGTAAGGGCACATGCAAATGTCTTTCCCTTTCAACCCCCTTCTATTCCCCTCCCCCCCCCCCCCCCTTTCCCCAATCTGGCATACTATCTTTCTCCTCACGCTGTCTGGTTATCATGTCTGTTAGTCGGCAGTGAAGTGATAATCAAAGTTGATGACCATTGACTATCAGAAACCACCACTACCATCACCTCCGGTTGCTGGGAGATTAAATCAGATGATGGCTATCTCTCTCCCCTCCACCCAAAAAGAAAACAAAATCTATTCACTTTATCATGTTCAGACTAAGTCGTATGCAGAAATATGCAGGTACTATCTGGTGTAGAAGTGGCTTTTTAGTATCAGTAGTGAATTTGTATTGGTGGGCTGATTTGCCAAATACAAGTATATGGAAAAAAAAAAAGATTTCAAGTTTTTTGTCTTCCTAAAAAAACAAAACAAAACAAACAAACAAGCAAAAACAACCATTACAACAACAACGACAACAACCACCGTTACAACAACAACAGCAACAAAAACCCCACATGACCTTCTTTGCCTGTCAAGACTACATCACATTCTCAAGCAAACTCTATGTGTATCCAAAGAATTTCCTTTGATGAATGAAGGAGATTATTAAAGGAATAATATAGTTTTGGTTGAGATGGGCAATGAAACTCTTTATGTATAATATTTTTTTTTCTCCCTCTCTGTTTTAGACACGTCTTCCAGTGTATTTCAGCCATGACCCAGATGGGACTTCTGTCATGGATGTTGTACATTATGCCCAGGTAAGCTTAGAACTTTATCATTTTACTAGTGTCCAAGAATCAAAAACATGAAAAAATTATCCATTCATTAGTATTGGTTGCTTTTCTTTTTCAGAGTCTTTGACCAGCAATCTGGAAAAAAATATAAAGAAAGTTTGGACGACAGAAGAAAAAAAAAAAATCAGACTAGATCCACATACAAATAGATCCATAAATCTGTTTTATTATTCTTGGAATTGTGAATCTCTCAAACTTTTGTAGAAAAGTGGGAGAGAGATACTGTACATTTTGAAGGAAGAAAATCATGCCTGTCTTTTAATGATGTTAGATTGCTGAAAATTTTGAGACGTGTTTCTCTATTTTCGCAGCATCACACACAAGCAAGTTTTAAATTTCTCTTTTAAAGTCTTGTACATATGTGTACATTTATTTATTTATTTTTTTTTTCATTTGGCAAAATGCAAAAGTCAGGACATAAATGGTTTAATATACTTTTGCTTCATCAAGTTTTTTCCAGAAACATGAAATTTAGAATAATTTGAAGCTGCTATCAGTAATTCTGGGTGAATCAATGTCAAGATAAACCAACATGTGTAAATGCTTTGATTTTATTTCTATTTGCAGATGGTTGAATCTGGCACCTTTCAGATGTACGACTATGGCTATGCAGGCAATATGAAGGTTTATAACCAGGTGAGAAATATTGATAATCTATATATACCTGTATTATAGACTAAGAAAACAACAATCAAGTGAATGATTATGTTAGCTGTAGTCTATCTTTCACCACAGGGACACATGAATGGAAGTTCATCAAAACAGCATGTCTGTATATTCTGTTAGATTAAACCAGTTGTACATCAAATCCTGTCTAGCTACTGTAATTACATGGTGTCAATTTCATGAGACCCTTAAATTCCGTGTGGTGTGTGTGTCTCCTGTTTTCATTGTTGATGGTAGGCATGATGAATATGCTGTCTGTTCCTGCTTAAACATGCTGGTACAATTTAAGCCAAACCAAAGAAAAAGTGTTGCATGGCATTGAGTCATTAAAGGACAAGTTCACCTTCATTAACATAAGGATTGAGAGAATGTAGCAATATTAGTAGAACACATCATTGAAAGTTTGAGGAAAATCGGACAATCCGTTCAAAAGTTATGAATTTTTGAAGTTTTTGTGCAGTCACCGCTGGATGAGAAGACTACTGCAGTGTATGATGTCACATGCGTACAACAATATAAGGAAAATATAAAGAGAATTTCACAAAATTTCATCTTTTGAAAAAAGTACACATTCCCTTGACTCGTTACCTACACATGTTATGGGTAATATTATTCCCATTGCCTTTAGAAAGAGGCAAGTCAAGTGCTCTTTTATTATGCGAAAAAAGTGAAAATTTGTTGAATTTTCTTTACATTTTCTTTATACTGTTGTACTCATATGACATCACAAGCCTTAGTAGTCTCCTCATCCAGCGGTTCCAACACAAAAGTTTTAAAAATTCATAACTTTTGCATCGATTGTCCAATCTTCCTCAAACCTTTAATGATGTGTTCTACTAATATTGCTGCATTCTCTCAATCCTTATTTTAATGAAGGTGAACTTGTCCTTTAAAGATGAAGACAACCAATTGTAGTTTTAATCCTTGGAAGCCTCCCCCCCCCCCCAAAAAAAAAAAAAAAAAAAGAGTAGATAAATAAATAAAATGAAAGTACACTGTAGGTGGCATCAAGTTTCTCTTTTGTGCAGTGTAGTTGACACTTCATCAGGTTTTTCCAAGGTTTAGATGTGTGACATGTTGGTATAGTTAAAGATGACTGTGTGAACTAGTGTGGCATTGCAGCTATTTTTTTTTCATACTGTCTGGAGCCTGTTATACCAGTAGTTATGTTTAAAACTGAATTCAAGAGTCACGTTTTAAATACTGGATAATACTCAGTTTAAAGCCATCAGCTCATAAAAAGTTGATGGAAATACAACATGTCACACAATAGGATGTTCATATCAGATTGAAATTCATTGGAAAAGGTAAGCTATTAATTTCTATCTAATCTGCCTCTGTTATGAAAGATATGCATTAGAGTTCAGAATTGGCAATTAATGATAACAAAATGATTCTTTCTTTGGCAAATTTCCTCTAGAACTTTATGTTAAAGTCAAATGCTGTCTCAACTTGATTTTTATACAGGGAAACCCCATTTTAATGAGGTTGCCACGACCATCAATTCTACCTCATTAGAACTGGTACCTTGTTTTAAACGTACTAAAAAAGATACCAGCTAAATAAAGTAATGGATAATCCAGACTACTAATTTCACCTCATCAAAAGTAGTGCCTTGATGTAAGCAAGCTTGTTGCAACTGGGTTTCCCTGTATTTGGCTTACAATTACACATGGAAATTCCCTTTTCATTTGTTTTTCTTCTCTCTTTTTTCAGTCTACTCCACCACTGTACCACCCCGAGGCAATGCGCACCCCTGTCTCCCTCTACTGGGGAGTTAATGACTGGCTAGCTGACCCCAAGGATGTGCATTGGCTGATTCCCTTACTGAACAAGACGTTACAGGCTAATGTGATGCTCAGTGACTACGACCATCTAGACTTCATCTGGGGTATGGACGCTGCAACGAGGGTCTACCAACCAATCATCAGTGATTTAAGGAAGCGCTCCAGTGTGATGCCTTAACAGCATAACTAATCAATCACAATAATGCATGTACTTGCCCTTCATTGACCACACTTGTGCACAAAATATGTGTAGGTTGCATCTTTAACCCTTTGAAGACTAGTGCAGAGTACTGTAAAAGTGGATATTTTCACGCGACTAATTTTTCGCGCTAGGTCGGGTCAGAAGAGTTTCACGTGTTTTTAATTCCGCGGAATCAAGACATCACGCACAGGAACGTATGGCAAGCAAAAATATTCGTGTGTTTTTATTTTCGCGCTAGTTTCTGGTTGCGCGAAATGTGCGAAAATTTCAACACCGCGAAAATTTCCACTTTTACAGTATACTTGGGTAGATGTCCATAGGAAATGTGTGTTATATCTGAATCAGCTAGTCCTCAATGGGTTAATCTTGAGGTGAATCACATTTTTCTTGCTGATGTGTTTTTTGATATCTTCTATGTGTTTTGCTACAGTAGCTGCATTTCAGCTGATGAGCAAGTTTATGCAAGGATTACTAACACTGGTCACAGTTTGATTGTTGCCAGCTAAATCCATGTGGGAGTAATCAGTTTATGCAGATTAAGATGCTCCGATTCATAGTTTCAAAGCCCTGTTTATCACCGATATCGAGCACTCTCTCATCACCTTTCACCCTAGAAAACACAGGGATGGTTCTGCACTGACCAGTGTGAAGATGAACAACAAGAAGCAGGTATATGTTCATTAATGGAGATATTCAGACACTGTTATGTGGTCATGGGGATAGAAAGATACAAATGTACCTCTTGGTGCATAGATTATGAATTTTCATTGAATAAATGTTTCCTGTTTCTATAGATTTTACAAATCAAAAAGAGGTGAATAAATATAAAAATGGTTGTGCATTTTCATACTTTAGTTACCAAATTCATTATGTTTTACTGACTCTTTAACTGAGATTCTATGTGGAATTCTCTCTATTGATGAACAGGTTTATAGAAACTATGAACTGTTTTAGAATGGTGTGTGAAGGGCTTCCAGTTATATTGCCATGTGGTGGCTTTTTATTGTGAAGCTACACCTCCCTGCATTGATGCTTAAGAGTGTATTTAAGGATGTAAATATGAATTATGGCAGATCAGATACTGAAATGTATCAGATTCTAGAATAGAACAACAACTAGGTAGTATTCGGCTTGTGGCTAGCATGCATATATGATAGAGAGGTATGTGCTGCAATATTGAATTTAATCTAACAATCTTTTCTTCCATCCTCTCTTGATATCAAGCCATGTGTTAACTCAAAAGTGAGGAAGAATTCATCCTTTTATTGACTGAGATTCAAATCAGTCATAATGTGTATTCATGTCAAACGTTTTATCATGTACATAAAACGTTATGGTAATGACTGATTAAAGGACAAGTTCACCTTCATAAACATAAGGATTGAGAGAATGCAGCAATATTAGTAGAACACATTAGTGAAAGTTTGAGGAAAATTGGACAATCGATGCAAAAGTTATGAATTTTTAAAATGTTTGTGTTGGAACCGCTGGATAAAATTCAACATATTTTCACTTTTTTCGCATAAAAAAAGAGCACTTGACTTGCCTCTTTCTAAAGGCAATTGGAATAATATTATCCATAACATATGTCAGTAACGAGTCAAGGGAATGTGCACTTATTTCAAAAGATGAAATTTTGTGAAATTCTCTTTATATTTTCCTTATATTGTTGTACGCATGTGACATCATACACTGCAGTAGTTTTCTCATCCAGCGGTGACTGGACAAAAACTTCAAAAATTCATAACTTTTGAACGGATTGTCCGATTTTCCTCAAACTTACAATGATGTGTTCTACAAATATTGCTACATTCTCTCAATCCTTATGTTAATGAAGGTGAACTTGTCCTTTAATAAGATTAATGTTACTTTTTTTTAACGAGTAAATTGAATAGTGAAATCTTGAATGAAGATTTGATAGACCATGTATTTGATAGACCTTGTATTTGATAGACCATGTATCAATTCATGGTAACCTTTTTTAACTTTTAAAAGATAGTGTACATTGGAGAGTTTAAATACCTGTAAAACATAAAGCCAGTTTTTAGGAGAATTTGTCAAAATGTATATATACTGAGTTTAACAGCACAGAATGTATTTCTACGAGAGTGCATAAATACCATTCATAACAGTTGGCTGCACAGTGAATTTACAATCCTCTAATTGCCATACTCTGATTTTTATCACTAGCGTAATCTCTTATACAGTAGTTCTGATTCCTTTCCCTTTTCTTGTCTTGACTCTGTAGAAGAGTGAAATATGTGAGGTCTTCAAAAATATCTATGAATACATATTTATGGTACATGGCACCATAACTTTGATATTGTGATGCTTTTAGAAAAAAAAATCATGTTGTATTTGTATTCGTGAACAATTAGATCTCACAAAGTGGCTACACAACACATGATGTGTTTTGGAAGGAAGAACTTCTTTCTGTTTCCAAATGTGTGCTCAGAAGATGCACAAAGTACTTGAAATGGCAGAAGCGGTCTCAGGCTGAACTCCGCTATCTCTCTCCTCAAGGATTCCTCAATTATTGCAGGGTGATACAAACCCACATCCCCGGTTGCCTGGGGCAACTGAAAATTCACAATTGGTCAAGAACAATGAATGGGCACTAGCCTTTCAAAAGTATGATGCCATTGGCCTACACGTGTAAATATCCATTTGTGTAAAATGGAAACAAATAAAACACTTTTGTAGTGCCTAGTTGGCAGTCAATATTCTTTGAATTTAGCTTTGTTTAAGCACAAATACCACCCACCCTGAGAGAAATATGCAGATGTACCCAGTGCTGCTAGAATATTTGTCAGGGTTTTGTGTGTCTATGTGTGTCTGACAAGTGATTTTGAAGCTCTGTGTCATTTCATCCTCAATGCTGTCAGTTTGTTGTATTGCCGTGTGGAGGCCTGGTTTGGATAATTTACTTTCCTCAAATTACAATGTATCACCACAAAGTCATCTACTTTGTAGCTGCACACAAATCATGCTTATCTTTAGTCATTCTCCACAAAATGGCCGGCTGACTTACTTGTTAAAGCTGAAGAAATGAAGACCCGGGGCGGATCCACGAATACCGTAAAGGGGAGGCGCCTTTGCAAAATTAAATGGGGGCGCATGCACCCCCCATTTTTTTTTCTTTTGTTTTTTAACCAAAAATTAAGAGGGGGTGCCTGGTGCGTCCCCCTCTGGATCCGCCTCTGAAGACTATAACTTGTGTGTTCAAGCTGAAGAAATGAAGACTTTGTATGTATATACTAGTGTTTGGAATATCTAAACTGATATGCACATACCTCAGTGATATATTTGAGTCACGAAAATATAGCGTAGGCATTTGAGTATTTCCAACAGCAGTTGCACTGATCGGAGAAGGTATGACTTCAGATTTGTAAATCACATGTCTGATTCCTCCTGTTGATGAATTGCATATTGTTCTTCTTATCTTTGAAAAAGCACATTAAGTAATCAAACCATTTCATCAACCCCAAATATGGTCTGCGCCAACTCCACTTCACAAAGCACAATGGGCCATTGCAATGTAGCATAAAGACCCATTTCAGTTTGACTTGATACATTTTTTTATCCATTGCTGCAATGGAAAACAATTGAACCTGCATAAAGCACTGTTACAGGCATAAACGGGAGTTTTTAAGTCTCTCTGCAGTCATCAAGAGAAGACTGAGGGTTATCACCTCAATAGATTCTGAAAAGTGTGACTGCATGTCTAGTTTGGGTTCCAAAGTGTACCAATTTGATAATTGGAAGAGGAATTTAATTGATATTCAATGCCTTTGTATTTTCTTCCTACAAGTGTAATGGGGGGGGGGGGGAGGTAAATGCTGATTGCCATTTAAAAAGATTACTTATTCGACCCAGCTTAATGTAATCTCACAACTGTTTCCAACCATCAAGAATGTTTGTACCGTTAGTCCATGTTTATGCTGTGGAGGAATACTCTAGTATTATGATTGATTATGATTGTGTGTGTGTGTGTGTGTGTGTGTGTGTGTGTGTGTGTGTGTACGTGTGTATTTTATCATTGGTATCTCATCCTCTCTCCTGTAAACAAATCTACCTTGCTGCACATAATTGGTGAATACCTACTGATAAACTTGAATTTGTTTTTCAAGGAATTGTTAACATTTTCCATGATACTGTGTATATGAAGTTATTACATGTATAGTCTATTGAATAATTGTCTATGTGTTGAATCAACGTTGATACTGACACTTAACTTGAAGAGTTGAGAAACATTGCGTCAAGTGATTGTATATACTAGTAATTTTTTGTGTACATGTGCCACCAAAGTGGTAATGTATTGATGCAATGAGAGATAATGATTCTAGTATGTTGTCACCGAGTTTTACCATCACGCAGCAATGCAATTTACACTCAAGTTATAAACAATTCTAAATACTACTGAAGATTAATAAACTATATATATAGTAATCATTTTGCACGTTATTCTTTACTGCTTTCTTATGTGTGTATGGTTTTGTTTTTTAATTTTAGATTAGATTGGACTTGTATTGCAGCCGCAGTAATCATCCACCCATACTTCAATCTGTGCCCATATGTATATCTACTATATGTATACTCATAAGCACATCCACAGATTCAGAACAATGAATTCATGCTACACACATTCTACACAATACATTGTACGTACAAGTCTTTAAAGGAACATCTCATTACTTATCAAAGTCATGTTGTTGCAGTCTTAAAAATAAATGGAAGATGTGCAGCATGTTGCATACTGAGTGGCAATGGAAGGTTTGCATGAAGATTAAGGGGAAAAAGAAGAGAAGAGAAAACATAAACAAAGATACCATATCACATAGTGAGTTTCGCCTCCTGTCATATAGTGTAAAGAAAGGTATTAGTGCAGTCTTTGTATGGATTGAGTGATGATAATACGCAAATAAAAACAGGTAATGATCACATCTGTGAGCACTTTCAGTTTGAGTAATAATTATCCCAAAGAAAGTACATGTAGATAATGATTCAATCTGTACATTTGTATTCCCAATTTTCGCGAAGGTTACATTGTATCACTTCCTCAAGAAGCACAACCCTTCCAAGATGAAATTTAAAAGACTGACGAATGAAGTGTGAATTCGCAGGTGAATTTCAATTAGTACGCCATTCAATTATCAGATTCTTCTTCAATTATTAGACAGTACTTTATAAACTGGCATAAAGGCCGAGTAGATAGTATTTTGCAGAATCTCTGATTATCAGACTCAAGAAATATGACCAAATAAATTTCCTCCCCGGTGTCACTAACGACAAAATTTCTCCCCAAACTGCGGTATATACCCCATCTACTCCCTCTCTCTGGCTCAATTATTTTCAAAGGTGCAAGGACAAGGTGTATATACAATCTAATCTGTTGAGAAAACATGTGTCTTTGATTACGATTCCGCACAAAGATGCAATCTTTTGCCCTTTGTTCTCGCATGGAACGCACCATTACTTGCCAACAAAGGAGCCAACACAAACAAAACTCATGTTTCTATTTACTCAGTGGATCTTGAAACCACTCGAACACAAACTGTTCGCAAAGTTACGGGTATCGGTCGGCTGCGATCGAGATGGTCGAACCCGCAAAATGAGTGAACGCGCGTGCACACATAGTCATGCGTGCTTGGGGAAACAAAATAAAATAAAACAAAACAAAACAAAAAAGAACGAGAAACGGCAATAAGAAGAGGAGAGTAAAACTTGATCTAATGCAGTAACTCTCAACGTAACTAGAAGAGGAAGAAATAAACTCTTTTGGAGTCTCTCGCAGTATGAGCCCAGAGCTTTCAAGGAATTCTGCCTGGATCTATAACATGATTGGTCTACTAGGTCATCAGTTTTGCCATCTTGCTCACATTTGATCACATTTTTCTATAAGATGACGTAATAATCTTCACTGACTGCACACCAACCGTCTTAACTTGAGGAGCGAGAAGAGCACACTTCAAGCCGAATGAGCGAACAAATATTGTCTCCCCTTGTCTAAATAGACGGTTTCCCATGCAACAACACAAGAGTCCACCACTGCACGTCTTGCATACACGTCGCGAGCCAGAAATAATTGTACTACGTCCGCGTTAATTAGGCCTAAAGAAGGTTCATTGAAGGCGCATTTGTAGCTTCTGGTATATAAGGCGGCATCGATTTTCTTCTGATATCATTTTGTTGCTGGGTGAGATAATACATTCATCAGACTTCACTGATTCCAACATAAGACGGTGGAGACACGCACTCTCGACTGCACCAAATCGGGAGGTATTAATTATTGTGATGTTGGCGAGCGGTGGACAGTGTATTAACATCCTGTGTTGTCTGCCGATGCTACTGCTAATATCGGACTTTGGATCTACACTCTCTGTCTGAAATGCTCCATTTCAAGCTGTGTATTGTCAAAGTGTCGTGGTAACTTATTCAAATTGGTAAGTATGTTTCTAAATATCTAAGTATTTTTAAACGCATCTTCGTCTGAGCTTGGTTGCCAATAATGGTCGTTCTTCCATGGACCTCGTTCTAGGTCCATGGTTCTTCTATCCTGATAAAACTGCATGGCTTCTGTCCCCGAGCGTTTTTTGATGTGTTCCACAGTGACAAGATTGAATATCATTGATATGTTTTGCATTGATTTAACTCAGGCATCGAATTACCAAAAATGCAGTAAGATATACAGAGATCGAAAGAATTTCCTGCTTTTTAAGCAGCATCATAAAATAACATAACATGAAGCGTGTTTACCGTATATGGTTTGTAATGTTACCATTCTTGATATTAAGGACATGGCTATTATTCGAGTCGCCCAACAAATTCGCTGACTACAACGCCGTTCTTTGTAGTGCATCCGTTGATAATGTTGAAAGGTGGAGGATGTGGACGAACACCAACAAAATCATGATCAATAATAATATGAACGACTGGAAACAGATTCTCTTCTAGAATGAGATTGAATTTTACTTTAACTCTAATCGAATTCGATGAATAATTTTGAATTCGAAGAACATAATCTGTTACAGAATTACGTTTACTACGAAACGCCAAACAAACTGGCGTTGCCATCAAAGGATAAGACTGTCAGTACAATTAGCATATTTCTTCAATACTCTTTCAAATTCTAATTAATGGGAAAAATTCATTGTTATTATGATAGCTACGATATAAGGTAAGTTTCTAACCCAATCTATAAAGTAACAAAACTATCAGAAACCAGGATGAATTTGCTAATAACAAAAAATGCATTCATCATAATATGTTTATGAATGCAGAGACACGATCAAACTATGCCCTTTTGTGTAAAAAAAAGTGAAAATAGATACTTTCAAAAGAAAATTAAAAGTTCAATCAACATTTTAAATGATGTAACTCCTCCAACCTCATAGTTAAGTGTTAAATTTACATTCAAAATACTAAGTTTTGCACTCAAAATGTTGAACTACCGTTACAGAAATAGTAAGTCTAACATTTTGAGTGTTAAATTTAACATATCCAAGAAGGTTGGAAGAGTGACATCATTCAAATGTTGATTTACCATGTCATTTTTAGAGTGTAGGTGAATTGTGAGAAATAATCCATCAGTATTGAAAGAAACATACCTCTGTTAACCGAATGACGAGATGAGACACTTAGATGAAACTAGACCAAGAAAGAAAGAAAGAATATTCCTCACTTAATGCGAGATTGATAACAGAATGCACGTAATTTGCTCTCATATGCGCATACTATTTACTGTCATAATTACTTCTAGCATTAATGGAGCCTGTTGGTTCACACAATATTAGTAGGCCTACTAAATTTGATAACCTTTTTTAACTGCTTAAGTTTCGTACTAGATTTGTATTGGAATGTTGACATCTCAAACGCTCTTATCGCGTATTTATTACTGTTTATTGCTGCTGATCTCTAACTTCAATCAAATGTACTATTTCATTTCTTTGTTTTGTCTAGCCCTCACGTACACACATTTCAAGCAAGAAATGTCCAATAGAAATAAAAGCTATCTAATGACCGGCGCCACGTCCTCGAGAAATGGCGCCACATCAGACGTGACGTCTGCATCACCTTCACGCCATGGTGATATGGGCGTGGCTACGAGTCACCTCCTCTCATTGGAGCAGGGGGATCACGTGACAGACACAGACAGGTCACTGTTGGAGCAATTTACGGAGCAGGAGATCCGAGATTTGAAAGCCGTATTTAACGTGTTTGACAAAGAGCAAAGAGGGTAAATGCGGCATCGTAATTATTTTCAACTGCTGTTATTAGAGGCTGAGTATACATGTAAATACCAACACTGATAGTGAAAAGAAAAATGCCTATGTGCAGGAAGTGTATTTGATGCACATCTATAAATCTCAATTTCAATATCACATTCCACTTGTTATTGTTAAAGAAAAAATGCATCGAGAAAAAAATCCCGACGCCAACCTTACAGTGTTACATTGGAGAATCCTAGATTTAAGTAAACTTGTAGGTAGTTTGTTTTCCCCCCAGCGGTCACAACGAGTAGGCCCCTACATGTATTTTGTTATGGTTGGTCTTTTCGCAGCCAAAGGTGTTGTCGTGCGTAGTGTGTCGGAGGAGAGGGGTGGGGGCTGTGTTGCAATTCGTCTTCCAGTTTTGCTGATTGCGAATTGGGCACAAATAAATACATTAGTTATAAACTTGATATAAAAAGCGACCCACACGATGAACTAACTAGAAAATGATGATGATATTTGCTATCATAATATTACGGAAACTAAAAATAGATCTCTATTTTTTATCTTGCATTGTGAGTAGTAAAATCATTTTTTTTTTTTTTTTTTTTACTTTTTGTCTCCTCTAAGGTACATTGATGCCTTTGAGCTGCGGCGAGCTCTCCGCGTGCTAGGTTTCAAGCTGTCACACAGGGAGACTGATGAAGCGATAGGTGAGTTATACCACGGTAACAGGTCATACACAAAGCTGATTAATCGCTACCTTCATGGCTGCTACCGTATGAAATATGTTATTTTCTTCAATGCGCTTATTGTATATAGGGGCTGTTGAAACGAGGCTCTGCAATGCAGTGATACAACACATCATGACTTTTCGGGAATAAAATAATCTCCCATAATGAAATTTTCCAGAGAAATCATAGAAGAGCTTATCTAAGTTTTCTTCATTATTAACCACCTAAGGCAGGAATATTCTCTCCATTACA
The DNA here is from genome assembly GCF_964275005.1 of Diadema setosum. Classification (NCBI taxonomy): domain Eukaryota; kingdom Metazoa; phylum Echinodermata; class Echinoidea; order Diadematoida; family Diadematidae; genus Diadema; species Diadema setosum. The sequence continues at coordinate 14,309,389 of NC_092689.1, forward strand.
AGATGCCAACGGCTGATGCCGGCACTTAGTTTTTTTCAGTGAACTAAAATGATGAATAAAAATTGTGTTTAATTTTGAGTTATTATTAATTGATGAAATAAAATGTGTTTAATTTAGAGATAATATTCCGATTGAAGCACTTCACCTTTAACCCAAAGTGATTTTTTTTTTTCATTGTCTTCTTCGCAGTGGACCTCGGCCGAGGGATAATCGGGTACGTGCCTCCAGACGTCACAGTTTTGATTTTATAGAAGGAAAACGAAACTCATGAATAATGGGTTTCGATCCTCATAATATTTGCATGAATACATGCAGATATTATGCGAATCGAAAGAAAGTACTGTAGCAATACAACAGTGAAGTTTGAGAAAAATCGGATAAATTTGTAAAGTTTCGGTACTGCCATCTCTGGATGAGAAGACTGCACTATTTTGTGATGCTACGCATGAACAAAGATATAGAGAAATGTAATTTAACATATTTTCACTTTTCTAGTATCATGAAAGAACATTTTGACTTACCTCATTCAGAAAGCAGGGGGAATAGTAATGCCCTTAACAAATATCAGTGGCAAGTCGAGGGATTGTGTATATACTTTCCATTAAAAAGAGAATTATGAAATAATTATTGTAGAATTCTTTTTATATATCCTTTTTATAGTTATCCATGGGTGACGTCACGAACTTTAGCAGTCTTCTCATTCAGCCATGGCGGCACCGAAACTCAAAACTTTGCAATGGATTGCCCGATTTTCTTAAAACCTCCCATGATAATACTGCTGCATTTACTCAATCTGCATGTGTATTTGAGTTTCATTCTTGTTTAATTGTAAGAGTGCAAATAATCTGTTTAGAACCCTACATCGGAAAAAACTTCACCAATAGCGTAACTGAGATGGGAATACCACTCAGGTTAAACTTGTCGTCTGTGATTACATTGAATGATGTCTACTTAAGTAGAATTAACTAATCTTGAAAGTAACGTCAAGATTATCTATTCGGCAAAGACTATCCCCTCTGAGGGAGAAAAGTACCGGGCAACATCACTAATGAATGACGTTTAACTCAGGGCTCGACATTAGCGATGGCTCTGGTGGTGGTGGTTCTAGGCCACTAAAAATTGATGTCGGGTCACCAAATTTCCAAAAAGGCTATCTCCTACCATGGTCACGCGATTTCCGTTTCTTTCGGAACAATAGAATTTTAAATTTTCATATTGTCAAAATTTCATATATTTTAATGGTCCGAACAGGCCACCAGACTATATATATATATATATATATATATATATATATATATATATATATATATATATATACTGTATATATATATATATATATATATATATATATATACTGTATATATATATATATATATATATATATATATATATATATATACTGTATATATATATATATATATGATATATATATATATATATATATATATGTATGTATATTAAGTTGTGTCCAGCCCTAAAGTGCTGAACTTGTATTACGTTCTAGCTTGTGAGACTTCAAGTACGCCATTCCGTATTGATTGATTTAGCAAAGGGTGTATCAATACATTCATCCCACAAATCTTTTAACATTCTATTCAAATAAATTCAGGAATATTAGGCCTTGGTAACCTACCAAATGAAAGAAACAACATAAATTCATATTTTTCACATTACACCTTTTACTAAAATACGTCAGAGGTGCCAATGTGCTATCGATTACATTTTTGTGATGCAACTTTGCTACGCTAAATGTGTCCTCACTTTGTATGGCAGGGAAATTAATTTCAAGGATTTCTTGGATCTGGTAGCACACCGGCAAGGAGACAGTCGGGACATCTACGCCGAGATAAACCAGGGATTCGATATGATGGACTATGGTGAGATTCATACTACTTAGTCAATCACTGTTACTCAATCCTACATGATAACTGGAAAATACATTCCCAGACATACATTTCTGTTCAGATGACTCTGCCTCCTCAGGGAAAGTTGTCCGGGTATAGGATACGATAAAGTCACAGTCATTGACAATGATTCATATCTTTGGGTGAAACAATTCTTAATTATGGCTCACGGAAGATTTGGTACAGTTCCACCCATCAACCAATCTCTTCATTAATTGTTACGTACAGCAATAACTCCAGTGATGCAGCGACAAATATCTTTTTTCGTCAACGTTCTCTTCTTTTCTTCTCCTTTATTTATTTTTTTTTTCATCCTCTTTATCTCTTTGTTTCCGTCGAATCTTCTAAATGTTCTTGCTTTCGAGACCCTCATCTCTCCATTACAATTAATTTATTAATGAATTTTTATTTTTTTTTATTCTTGTAATGATTACTCGCGTTCTCGCGAATCCTTCGCCTTACTCCCGGCAGGCAAGAAGGGCTGCTTGACGGTCGAGGACCTGAAGCTGGTTGCTAAGGAAGTGGGGGTAAAGGTCAGCGACACCATGCTCCGGGAGATGGTGGAGGAGGCAGACATGACGGGGGACAACAAGATCAACCGGGACGAGTTCGTCGCTGTTATGCTGCAGACCAATATGTACAAAGAGTGATCACCCCTTTGTATGACGACTAGACGGGGCAAACTTCAATTCAGAAACGCATAATGGAATACTGTTGACATTTCCTTTGGAACATCGCAGAAAGACATTACGCGCTGACACTCTGCGATAATCCCGATACAGACGTCATTCAACTGATGTTATGTTGGTCGACATGTTCTGCCAAGAAGTGCACATGGCCTTCCCAGGTGCGAGACCCCTGTATGATACCTGCTAATGCTAATGGGGACGTAAAATCAGTAGGCCTATCCAGGTAGACGGAGAGGAAAATCGCTTGTCTTTTCCTCAACAAGTAGTAGGCCTATACAGAAAGTGGATTCTGCGGTGTAATCTTTGAAGTTTGGGCACGCCAATCCACGATTAAGATTGTTATGTCATTAGGATTCTATAAGAACGAGAATGGTGTTTACCATACTTGCACAGATTCTCGCCCACTGTGCATGGTTCTGCCGGAGGCTTGAATCAGTCCACTTGGAACTATTATGTGAGACTTACGTTGCATTCAATTCAATCATTTTCATCGCAACTGAACACTTGTGACTATTCTGTTTGCGCAGCTACTTGGCCTGCCCACCGTTAAGGTGTATACGCAGGTGCTAATGTGAAACCCTGGATTTACTGTGTACTCATAATCTCTTGCTGTGTCCAAACAAAACTTTCTCGGCCTCTCTAATCTCAATTATCACAAATAGCCCTATAAAAGAAAGAACCTCCTCAGGAAAACGAACAAAGAGAGAGAGAGAGAGAGAGAGAGATGTGAGAGTGTCATAATATACATGTATGCCTAGTAGGTAGGCCACCTACTCCAGGTAGATCCACAGTTCCGTTGTAGTATTAACAAGGAGGAGAAAGGAGAAAGTGTATATCGACGATGTACATAAGTATGCCTGTCCCTTCAACCTTCTAGGATAAGCTCCATCTCTTCCCAGTAGACCGGATTACTATAACATATTTAAATTTACGGATGCTTCTTCCCTCCTGACGTAACGACCTATATTCAACTGATTGTGCTATAAAAAAAAAAAAAAAACACAAAAAAAACAAAAAAAAAAAAAAAAAAAAAAAACCGCGTGCCATAATTGGAGTCCAGTTTGCATACATAAGTTGTTGCTATGTCGGGCAAACTTCGGGTAAGGTTACAGGTTGGCAAGAAGAACATGAAGAAGGACACCAGAAAAGTGAATTCATATAATTATGTTTTCATTCCACTATTGTCTCCATTATAATTTAGTTCACATTTTCATAATGTTACATGAAAGAGCTTATAGAGCAACCAGAGACGAAATAAAGCGCCAAGGTAGACCATGTGATTTCATATTTTGAGTCAGTCTTTTTAATCCTGTCAACATTTACCACTATGTAACAACACCGCTACCTCTTTTCCTGGGTACCTGAACAGAGTAAGCCTATAACATAAATACTAATACTATTGGAAATAAGACACAATACAATGCGTGAAATGAATCAATCAATAACTCAAAATGTGAAGCCGTTTCATAGCCCATACTTCAACACTTATACACTATAGTATACAGATTTCGCTGGTGCAGACACGGGCAAACTTCTTGGATACAATATTGTCAGCTACAGTCGCGTGGGACTTGGGTTGACAAAATTAATGACTACAATCTCGCTTCAGCAAGATAATTAATGACGCATTCGTGACGTCATAATATCTGTCTGGTCCCCTGGCAAACGTGTGGAATCATCATTGCTGTCACTTTCAAAACGACTCAAATTTGTGCGGTAACAATTTAGTGCTAGATAATGTCTAAGTAAGTGAATACTGATGGCAACAAGAGAGCAATTTAAGAAATCCGTCTCGTTTCAAGGTGTATACTAGATGAACAAAGCTCATTGCAATGCCATTAACAATTTACCTGCCATACTGTTCATTCTTCATCGAAATGAATTTAGACAGACACGCAGAAACAGCTGTGCGTCGGTGTTGAAAGTAATCAGTGCAGTAAATAATTATGACGTCAGAGAAAGGAACAGGAGTGACCAAGAGGTACATAGGGGTTAAGCTTTAATCATATATGTGACAGGTTTTATCGAAAGTTGTTGGTTGCTGTGCAACTGTTGAAAACATGATATTCTTAGGCCAAATTATAATAGACGTATCATGAGTTGATTCGAAGGCAATTGCAATGTCATAAATAAATCAATTTTTTTCTTCTTTTGTCTAATTTTGATCAGCCAGAAAACACAACATTGAACTGTCTATCACTACAATTAAGGAAAAGCTACAAAGCAACATATCGCAATCGCCTATGTATTAAAAGAAGACAAAACAAAGATTCAAATATGGCAAGATGTGACAAAGTTCGAAATTCCTTTTACCGCCTTGTGCAAATGCATTCAGAAAACAGATGTGACGACAGAGATAACGTAATATTCGTATTCTTAAGGTCTTTTGGAACACCTTTCATATTCCTCTGTGTAAAAAGGGTTAACTTTTGTGCTTTGAGTGTATCAAAATAAAGACAGGAGTTCGCATTTGTAGAATATCTCTCGAACTTGTCAATGGTTCACGACCGTTGTTGCATAAAGTGGTGACATTATACGACAAAAACATCTTTAATATCAGTGTCATGATATTGAATGTTCCCTTTCCGGGCTGTAATCACTATTATACCATGAAGTTTGAGCAACAGCAAGCGGCAACAAGAGACTTCCAATGCACACGTGGTAGTTAAAATACCAATGATACGTATACTGTATAGATATCATATGAGATACAACATTTCAAGACAGTAAAATGTTAAGCCGGAGAATTTAATACTGTACATGTAGTGTATAGCCCTCTTAAGATTCTTTTATCAAACTATTTCTTTTTTTCTTATTCATGTTTAAGGAAAAATCTAATGGTATAACTTTGGATAGGGGAATGGCATTATGAAGTCATTTTATTTTCTCTGAATGCTGAAAATCATCTTTCTATATAACAAACAAATACTAAAAGCTCTTTAAGATGATACATTTTGATCTTTCCTGTTGAATCGAACGTAATATCTCCTTATCAAACTGCAATTATGCTGAAATGAACACAATTCCAATTCAGAATTCCCCCCCCCAAAAAAAGAAATATAATGGGCTACTACCATAAAATGCAACACGTGAACACGTCAAAAGCAGAGTTTTTGAAAAATGTCACGAGGACATTGATGTCATCTGAGGGTACAAACGACGGCGGCAAAATAATCATGCAAGAGCCCACTGACAATAAATATTCTGCGTACTATGCACCGTACACGTGTTTATTAACCTTACTATAGTAACATTCTTTTGCAATCCCCTTCGTTAGTGTAAAATCTAGAAATGCGATTTCATCGTTATACTAGCTACTTCCTACTACTACAGCATTAATGCATGGTGCAATCTCATGTAATTCTATCCACTCGCGTAAATAATATTATGCATACAGTGTATTATGATACAATTGTGTATAAAATATGTTCCTTTCAATTTACACTTTACATACATTTCTTTGTACATCATCTTGCAATCGTAATGACATTCATCATAGGCGAAGCATGACATGAAAATGACCCACATTTAGGATATTTACATGATGATTACAATAATTAGAAACCCTTCACATATCATATACTGTTGTGCACCACTCACACATTAATAGGAGCTAAGTTTTGTGCCACTGAGTACATGCAATTTATACATATTCTACACGTACTGAAATTCTATAAGCGACTTCGAAGTGCTATGGGAAATCCAATAGAACATCCGAAGAATTCATCGTGCAACGCCACTTTTATAGTATCCTTTATCACAGCTGCGCAGAATTGCCTGTTTGACTATCAGAGAAGATCGAAATGGCGTTAACTAATTGTGATCCCGTTATACCGTATGCCCCCCCCCCAAAAAAAAAAAAAAAAAATACAACGGGACCTAACTTTAAAAATAGTGAATCAATCAAAATACAATTCCAGGGTGTGAAAATATAACTTTATTGCCCACATCCTACAGAAAACCCCATCCGATTTGCTTCAGTGGTCAAAGAGAAATGAGAATCATTGTAGAGCATGTCAGGAATCTCTTCCCTCCAAGTTTTGTCCATTGTGTTCACAGTTCCAAGAGCATCCAAGTGCTGAACTTGGAGGAAACAGGACTATGACATGCTTTACAACAATTCACATTTCTCTGTGACCACTTAACGAAATTGAATAGAGTTCTTTCTGCAAAATGTATGTAAGAAGTTATAATTTTATTCCCTGAAATATCATTTAGATTGTTCAATCATTTTGAAAGTTGTTAATGCGAAAATCGATTGTAATTTTTTTTTCATCTATCTATTTTTTTTTTTTTTTTGGGGGGGGGGGGACATACTGTACAGCTACCATTGTCAATCTAAAAAACTGGGAGCTATATAAAACCAAATGCGTGAAATCTAACTATGTCTTATGGTACGATGATACGTAATGTACATACTCCAGTCGCGATTTCAGCGCGTTGTGACTAGGGAGAGAGGCTTTGTTGGTATGTATCCACATTTGTGGCAGTTGCAACAAAAACCTTACATGTGATTCTTTTGCCACATTGCTCTTTTTCTGTGCAAATTATCACGCTGGTATACCGATGTCTATATTGCGTTGTTAGGAAACATACTGCGAATTATAACTTGGTTTTTTGCGTTATACGTTTGAAAGACTTAATGTGCACCACTGAAACCACAATAGCTTTGGCACTGCAGTCTTGTCACTTTTTTAAGCCCATGCAGTCTACTGACTACCGCTAAAAGTTGCTTTGTTTCTATATATACTTATATGATTATAGAACATATAGATATGTCCTTATAGGCTATTATCTACTGCTATATTATTATCTCACTATAATCTCACTTGCTTTTATTTGCATGCAAAAACACTATCTTTCTTTTATTCAACGAGCGAATGAAAAATTTGTAAAAAAATCAACACTTGCATTGAAAGTACGATGCATATACAGTGTAGTTGTTATTGTTTAAAGCCACTCAACTAATGTTATGTCAAGATTTTAAAATGGCAAGGACAACAAAAGGTGATGTTGTATCAGGGATTCACGCGTCGTGATGTAAAACACACGAAGATTTTTAATCTTCAAGTATTATTCTTTCTGGCGCGCTTAAACACAAGAGATCTGGTGGCGACAATGACGGAAAAATGCTCCCCATAGAAGGCGTGTATATATCTTGTATATAGGGCAAACTAAAGTAGCACCAAAGTCTTTGGGGACAAGATGTTAGATCAGCTTAAGACACAAGTTGACACAACGACATAGTTGCACCTCCTTCTTTGTCAACTTACGATAATAACTACGATCAGTACATTGGTATCTTGAGAAACTGCTAGACTGATTCGATCCTGTAATAATGTAAGCGGATAAGGCTTGAATGCGTACGTGCGTGTGTGCGTGATTGTGTGCGTGCGTGCGTGCGTTATGTGGCAAAGTTCGACTAGACGGAAACGGGAGTCGACAAATGAGCCGTTTTCTTGCAGTTCGGGCAGCCTCGCGTCTTGAAGGTACTGTTCTCCACACACCTGTAGAAGAAAAGAGAGGAGTGAAACCAAGGATTAATTAGGAGGATATGCGTAAGATAAAAACAGTTTGGCCTTGTAATGTATATTTTGCCGTTTTTAGCGAAACATAAAATACTGGGAGAAATTTCGATACCCTGCTCAACATTCTGGTTGATTTCTTCCGTCTTTTATGCATCTCAACTCATTCAACTTTCGACTGTAAATCACTATTGAAGATACAATGGTTTCAATTTCTTCATTTTCCAACTATCATGTCTTGTATCGCAATTGGATGCTGTCCGAAACCGTTTCCAAGAGCTCAATCACGAACGCAGGAAAGACAACAGAAACAGAGAAATATCAACCAAGAGACAAGCCCTCACGGCTAAACCATCCCTTCCCGAAAAAGAAGGTTACAAGCAGACAAACAACAGTGAACAAACAAAAAGAAAGCAATATTCTGATTACAATTATCACTGGTAAAATGTCACCTTAAGGGCCTGGTCGCACATTATGCGAAGACCGGTCGCCGATCTCCAGCAACCAAACATTACAGGCGACCATCGACAACCAATCGGCGACCAAACCCTCAAATTTTTGATCGGCGACTGGTTGCTGACAGGTTACGGACCGGTTGCCAACCAGTTGCCGACCACATGTAAACCATTTGACGATCGGTTAGAGAGCGCTTTTCGAAAGTTTCACAACAACAACAACAGCAACATAAGTGATGATTAATAAGCGAATGCTTGCAGAAAAGTTTGCAAATGGTCGGCTACTTATAAAGACTACTAGAAATTGGCAGCCGATTGGTTGCTGATTTTCATTTGTGGCGCAGCAACAAAACTACATGATTACAAATGTGTAGGCACGCACGCTCTAAAAAAAAAAATGGTTTTCAGTAGTAAATGCTATACATGTCATCTGGTTAGCAACCACTTGGCAAATGGTTGGCGATCGGCAACTGGTTGACGACTAAAAATCTTGCCAAGGGCCAGAAATCACTGCAGACCAGTTCAGAGGTTAGCAACCAGTCGACGACCGGTTGCCGACCTTATCACCAATTACAGAAGAACTTTTGTTGACAAGTTTGATCGGCAAAAGGTTCTCAATGCAGCATCGAAAACCTCTACCCGACCAAAACCGGTCGCCGACCACGGACATCCATTTGCCCACTTCCAAAACTAAAAAAAAAAAAAAAAAAAAACAAACAAAAAAACAAACAAAAAAACAAACAAACAAAACAAAAACAAAAAACAAAACCTTTTTACAACCTGTGATGACCAACTGCTGACCGGTGATTTCAGAGGTTGTAGAATGGTTGGAGACCAGTATTCGCTTATGTGTGACCAACCAGGGCCGTACTCACCTCGTGTGAAATATGTGGAAACAGGTTAGGCTCTGTATGCTGTTTTCACGGTTGCCCATGACTTCGTGACAGACGCCGCAGTATAGCGCCATCTCTTGGAGGTACTGGTCAAAGCGACAAGCGTGCTGCTGTGCTGTCGTCATGTCGCCAATCGCCCGGTAGAGCGTGTGCAGCGTCCAGTTCGCCCTCAGCATGCACATCTAGACGATGTCGAAGGGGAAAATTCAATTTAATAAATTAAGAAAATTCTTATAAATATCTACAGACATGAAAAGTGAAAGAGACTATATTTTCAGGTGTAAGTTTCTTCACTTTGTCTCCCTCTACAAATAAAATTTGTTAAGATCGCAACTGCTGATCTGTCACTGCCGGCAACCAGGGACAGCCTGGTGGTAGTGTCGCTGCCCGGAAAGCAGTAGATGACAGGTTCGAGTACCATTGGTTCCTTTTTCCGACATGTTTGTTAATTTAAAGATCAGCAGTTGCGATCTTAACAAATTTAATTCATAGAGGGAGACATAGTGAAGAAACTTACACCTGAACCTTCACCCCTCTGAATAATATCTTTCTTTCAGACTATATTTTGTTATTTTCATACAAAAGCGAAGATGGCTTCCAATATATTCAAGAAGTAATGGATCTTATTCTAATTGATATTTTCTTGAGAAAGGCTTCTGGATGCAGGTCCTAATTTCATTGCCAAGGCTGCCAATGTTAACACATCAAACTTAGGGAGGTTTTTGTTTTGTTTTGTTTTTTCGTTTTTTTTTTTTTTTTTTCAGGGAGATACTTGTCGGCTAAGTGCATCTCAAAAAGGCAACAACAACAACAACAACAAAAATCTCCCCAAATCAAGGAGGCCTTTATCATTCTCTTGTTGGGACATGCAGACAAATATTCACATTTTAAACGAGTCTTGGCAACTCTGCAATGGATGTACACCCCTTCCTTCTTTAACCATATTTCCTTTCGCATTACACAATAAAGTTATACTTCGAAAGCAAGTACTGTTGAGATTAAGATCACCATTGCTACTTTGCGTCATTTCCAGGATCTCGGCAGTTCCACCGACATTTAGGACATAAACATGCTTAAATGATTTCTTAACATAACATAACATAAAATGAAACCTTGACAGACAACTCCAATAACTATATACACCAGTGAAAGACTAATTCGTCACCTTATTGCCGATACTCGTCGCCACCTCCATCGCTTTGTTGCAGAAATCGATCGCCTGTTAAAATGAAAAGACAAAAACTCATGGCTATTGTGAGGAAAAACAAGCAAACAAACGAAGAAGGCAAGAGACATTTTTACACATACAGGATACGTTTTTCTAACCCATCATACCCAACATGAATGATGCATTATTAAAAATGATTAATGAATTACATGATGTAGATGATTTCCGGCAGACAAGCACTAGAGTGTAATGTGAATATTGGACCAACAATTAAAGAAAGAAAAATAATTTGTAAATCATGTTGCAAACTGGAGACAGTGATTTTCTTTGAACTGCAGTGAGATGGCCCAAAGGGAGGATTAGGAGGCAACAACACCATCATAACAAACAAACGACGACGAAATATGGCGATAATTGTGAGAACTTACTTTTTCCGGCTGCTTCATATGGATAAGAGCTTTGGTCATTCCAGCCAGCACCAGGATCTGTCCGTAGCGGTCACCTATGTCCGACATCAAGTTCAACGCCGACTCGTACCGGGGAAACGCCCTCTGTAGACGACAAAATGACAGGACGCAAGAAAGGAACAATGAAAAGGGAGGAGATATCACTTGAGTTGTGCCTGCAGCCTGGGTCTTTGGCTGACGTCCAAATGTTACATTCCAAGATCAACTGTGTTTACGTTATCAAAACGATCTGGCAAATTATGATCCCTTTAGGCATACGGGTCGGTAGAAAAAGGGAATGGAGACCCAGCGGGCCTCAGCCTCGCCGCTCTGTCGGCGTGATGGAACCTCGATCATCGCCGAAGGGGACATTTACCGCAAGTATACATCTTCACCGCCAACCTGGATCATGGCGGGATGCACACTCAATCCTGCATGATAATTTGGATTCAGTGTCATCAGTGCCTGCTGCATGAGTTGAATCATAAATATCAAATTGGATTTAAGGAATATTAAGAACGTTACGAAAGACGAAAAACTTTGGCAGCAAAGTTTCACGGCCGCACCACTACCACCATCCCACCCCTCCCCCTCTCGCTTACTTTTCTCTTCCTTCGACCCTAGCTTCATATCACTCTGAGACAGAAAAAAAAAATCACCTCTGTCGGACGATAGAGCAGAAGAGAGTAAGGTGTCGTGGATTGTATCAACGTTGACAGAATACACTAGAAGCTAATCTTGACGAGTAAGAGCTTTCAAATATAGTTCACTAGTTGGCAATCTAAAGGGCGATATCAAGTGGTGATAATAGATTATTGCATCCAAACACCATGTAAACAACACCATTTCTACTACATATAGATTTATGGCGTCCCTTAAGGGTTCAACGACAAGGGGGCAATGCCTGTATCAATTTCCAGTCAACCCTTTTCTTGCTCTCCTAAGTGTGTTTCACTGGGGCGGATGCTGGTAGGGGACATAAAACTAATTGCTGGGCTTACGTTCGCAAATCGACGTCGTGTTGTTGGCGTCGTTTTCTTAATCGTGTCCGAGCAGTGGTTGAGGCGGGCGCTCAGCGGGCCAGCTCAGGCAAGAATTCGTCTAGGCGACACGGGTCTGCGCGTGGTGTAAAAAGGTTATCGCAGTTGGGGGGCACTGCGCGTCGATATTACGCATCAGCCCAGAATGACAATCACATTGAGGCGAAGAAAGGCTCGCCTTCCTTTGCTCACACGTAACACAGTTTTCTGCTTTCCCACCTCCATCTTATTCTCGTTTCAAGTTTGCTTTAACGTGCATATTTACGGGTCGATTTCTCCTCTCTTTGATCTCTGTGGAATGAACATGTCGCTTGACCGACATAAGACGTAATTGTTTAGATGAATCATGCACGGCAAAATTTCTGTACGCCCACACGACTGACGAATATTCCGTGGCCAATTATCAGATTCATATCACAGCTGCATTGATATAATCTGTGCTGGGTATCACTGAAATCAAAATTGTACTATTCAAATGGTTATCCTTGTTAAAGAAAGAACCCCAAACCCACACATACAGCGTCGCTCAATAAGCAAAAATGAGTGGCAACGAATAGACAATGTCGCGTTTAATATCATACTCTCCCTGGTTGTCACACAATGATTACGCCGCATCAAAATAACACAGCCAAATGATACCTGCTTATGTCACTGCATGAGCTAGAACATTTTGTAGGCAGGTGAATGTGATGTACAAACTAAGAATGCTCTCTATATGAAAACTTGTATGGACAAAACCATATTCAGCTTTGTGTGTAATTTCTCGCTTTTGATGACAAGAGGCAAAAATCGTAACAATAATTGGTAGGTTGACGGAGCAGTGACGCAAGCTGCCGCCAGCATAGGACCCTAGTCTAGGTGCGGACACCTCTGGGTAGAAAGGGGGAGAAGAATCAATCAATTTGTTGCAGGCCACGGGAAGCCATTCCCGGGAGTCGCAAGTACGCCAATTCCCGAGAGACATGTTTATCCTCTGCATCCCTGATAGCATTCCTGGCGGGTTGTCGGTATGACTTTTACAACGTAAACATTCCCGCTCTTATTTCCCCCTAGGAGACGTCCTTATCGGTATTATGTGCTGAAATGTCACACGAATGTGAGTGCAGCTGCTGGTTTGATTTCTTAGAATATGTGCAAAACATTCGTGTCACCTTGACATACAACAATGACAGTGTAAAAGGACTTGTACATACGTCTCAAAATAGGACTGGAACGTATGTAACATTAACAAAGCTTCTTCGAAAACCGAATTCACAGGTATCTAGACTGCGTTTGATCCTAGATCATCTCTGTGACAGTCAGATAGACACATCCGTTTCCCCTACTCTAACTTGTCTTATACAAGCACAGTGCAAAGTATTAATAACTGCTGTATGTTAGAGACTTGTGCATTATGTGTCATGTTTCGTTTGGCCTTGAAGAAGGGAGAAGCCCACTGTTTGGACTTCTCTCCTGCAGGGATTGACTCTCTGCCTTTGAACAACAAATCAAGTAACCTCGCACATTTCGACATCTATCCGAAAAAAAATAACAGTTTTGAATTTAGTGACCGATGTATTCACATCTACCCCTGATCAATCTTAACAAACCTAACTTCTTCAGAGCAGTTACTGTCCCTTGTTTGATGATAACAGCTTAATGATCATTTCTTGTCGGCATTCAAAATGTTACATCAACACAAGGCGATAACTATAAACACACACACACACACACGCACACACACACACACATACATACACACACATTGACAGTAAGCAAATATCGGTTTCATCGATTCTATGGTAGCCTACAAGACGCACAGGAGAAAACCAATCTCACGCCGCTTCCTTTCGCTCAATCATAAACACGGATCGGCGGATTAAGATAAAATAAACATATCCGTATACACAAAATACACACACACACACACACACACACACACACACCACCACCACCACCACACAAACATCCACATGCACACGTCTACAAACAGACAGCTACTATACAAATGTCACAGTCTGACAGCCTGCACACTTAAATTGAGATTATTTAAAAAAGAAATTGATGCGCCTTTGTTGCAATGCTTTTATCGTCATGCAGCAAACGTCCCACGTCCTTTTTCCTTTGCCGTTCTAACGCGGAAGCGCTCTTATTGGTCATGAAGGCACGCCGTTACGACAGGATTTGTATGCATGTAATGTGTCGTCCTCCCTGACAAGACCTTTTGCGATTGCGCACGGCGGGACTTTGATGTGCGTGCAGCACGTTTGTTTTGTCAGCGGCGGCGCCTTGAACACCTTACGAACATGTTTTACTGAGAAGCTAGCATCCCCTTCACTCTGGTGAAGTACGTACATTCGTTTGACATTTGAGCTGGCACACGACACACTGTTTTAAGCATTCTTTGTCGCGTGATTGCGATCCGCAGTCGTGACATTGGGGAGAAGGTCGGCGAGCGTGGACAACATACGGGGATTGGAACGCCATTAAATAGTGTATCGCGAGATGCGCACGTAACGCTGGGGGTGATCGTATCGTCTGAAATGAGACATGTAAATTTGGCATCGCAGCATCGCTACCCATCAAAGGATGTTAACTCCTCTGTGCAAAGTATTTTTCATTTCAACAGACTCTACTCTACAGACGATGAGTAATGTTTGAGTTTGAATAACACATATTGGTGTCAGACGAAATTGCTTCTTGATCTGAAACGACCCCCCCCAAAAAAAAAAAAAAAAAAAAAAATCTCGTAAATGTTTAATTCCGAAAGCAATTTCATACAGGTATAGTTGATTTGTTTGAATAATTCAAATAGCAATTAGACAGTTAATCTAAAAAGCACTGGAGACTGCAATGATGCTTAGTGACTTATTTTGTTTGAGCATGCTTAGTCACAGTGAACAAAATGTATTTCCTATTATTGACATGGGTTAATTATTTAGATATATTTCCCCTTTTAGTTATTCAGATAAACATTAAAGAGGAGGAACGAAAGTATTCCACTACGTTGTGAATTATGTCCACACACATAAATCTACGTTCTTTCAAAAGGCAACAGCCAAAAAGTAAAGTAAAACACGGCGCACTAGCAGCTACAAATATGCTATTTACAACAAATGGTTTGAAAAAAAAAACAAAAAAACTTTAGTCTAGTAGCGGTCTATCAGGGTGCTGTTCGTTATTCCGAAGGTTCGATATTCCGAAGGTTCGTTATTCCGAAGGTTCGTTAATCCGAAACACACAAATTTCCTATACCTAGAGGTTCGTTAATCCGAAAATGAAAAAGGGTTCGTTAATCCGAACATTTGTGGCGTTATTCCGAAGGTTCGTTATTCCGAAGATTTGTTAATCCGAAAATGAAATTCGGAAAAACGAACCTTCGGAATAACGAATCTTCGGACTGAAGGGCCTTCGGAATAGTGAACCTTCGGAATAACGAGCTGTAACCGTGTGTCATTGTGCTGTAGTCCGTCGCGTGCTAGGCCTTGTGGTTATCAGAGCTCGTTGAGTATTTCAAAGGGGAGCAAAATGGACGAGAGAAATGATGTGAAGAAAAATACAGAAACACACTCACGAGAAAAAGATAAAAAAGAGGGAAAGAGAACAGAACAACGGGAAGGAGAGAAGATACAGAGGAGAAGGAGAGAAGAGAAAGATAAGAAAGGGATGAGAAGAGAATAAAACAACAGAAAGAAAATTGTGTGGGGGGGGGGAGGGGGAGATAATAGATAACAAAAGTTCATCAAGCACGAGTTTTCATGGCCCATTTATTCTTTAGCCCCTCTCCCCAGAAGCCGCCTCGCATTAAATTCTCGTTCAAAGAAGCGAAGAGGAATGCGAACGCAAATCGTTGCACACATCAGGCAGGGCATAGATTTTCATCTTCGCGTTATACGTATATATCTCCGATTTATCATAGCGTCGCTCTATGAAGTTATCAGCGATAATCCGATATCTCGGCGCATGGCAACGATCGCATCGCCTAGTCGTCACCTGGACACCACCTGAACTGTATGGGAGTAATCGTGCCTGACAGCAAACACGCGCAGCTGACCATCGCAAATTGCCAATTAATATCGCCGATATAGGTCGCTGCTCTCCCTTCGTGTCACTTCCCCCAAGGGTACGAGATAGGTCAGGGGGTCTGAAGCCCAGATCATGACATCGCGGCTCATCGCAAACTGGACCTGGATCTCGACGACGTTGGGGCGTGCCGATGTCATACCACGAGACATCCCAGTGAAGCTCGATCGATCAGATGATAATCCGGTAGATTTGTCTCACATAACGCATCAAGAGGGCAAGGAAATTCCCCATCAAAATGGCAGAATGCTTTGGAGACCATACATTTCCAAGTACATACTGCGCATCTGTTGGCAGATATGGGAACAAAGTATATAAAGTTACTATCTATCTATCTATCTATCTATCTATCTATCTATCTATCTATCTATCTATCTTTCTTTCTATCTATCTATCTATCAATCTATCTATGTTGTATCTATCTATCTACATTAATATATATATATAATATTATGTGTGGGTGTGTGTTTGTGTTTGTGCGTATATATATATATATATAAATGCCTTTACTTTCTGCAATATATGACGTATTTGACTTGATTACTTTTCGTCTTACGGTGGATTCTCGTTTAAACGGGATTAGACATAAGCACGCCGGTGACGTGCAAGGGAAGACAGTAAAGATTAGGTATTAATCTCTGATAAACTGCGAAGACTGACAGAATAATCTCTCTGTATTGCTGATCTTCATTTTACACACAGAAAAACAACAGGAGCGCTTCAATAGAACGGCATATTTGCTGGAATGATTAGGCGATAAAAGTATCTGAACTATTTAATTCAATACTGTAATAGAGCTATGATAACACAGATAAAGGGCAAAAGCTCGCAGGCTTTATACACTGCGAGATACAGTAATCACGTCTTTCAACGGGGTTTATTTATGGCGGAAGGTATTTTCGTCACGTTGCTCATGAACACACTTTTAGTACGACTTGCCATCTCAGAACGAGATCAAAGCATAGGACAAACATCGCCGACACATATCTGTTTCAAAAATATCGATGCTGAGTGTAATAGGAGAGTAAAGAGAGAAATGGAGACAAAAATAACTGGAAAAGGAGAGATTTGTTTTCGAGAATTTTAAAAAGGGTGGAATGCAGTCAACATGTAACGTAAAAGACAAATTAGAGGTTTGTACATGTAAGGATGTGTGCACGTGTGTGCACGTGCTTTCAAACAACTACAGGTAGACACTTGGTGGCTAGAACATACTTTGGTAGATGCTAAGAGCTCTATTGGTAAACATACGAAAGAAATGCTGAAAATATAGAAATGAAAATGTAAAAATAAAATTGAAAATAAAAAGTACTTCTCCCTTGTTATTTATATTGAAAGAGGAGGTCTGAATACATACAGCTTACATTCCCTTAAATACGGACAGAGATGATGTCATTCTGATTATTGAATAAGGCGGGAAATTCAGAGGCATTTGCGATTATTGAGTAACTGCTTCCCCTCAAAGTACAAACTAAACAGCGCCCTCTAGTTCGCTGAGGCTTTATCGAAACCACGCAGGTGTAATTGCCGAATTAGGTCAATAAGACATTAATCACATGGATTACTTTCACAAGTGCAGCAAATAGGGCAATGGGTGTGGTTGAAAACAGTGAGTCGAAGAGAGACAGCATTACCTGGAAATCTTGTAAGAAACGGTTCAACTTCTCGTAAGAAATCTAACTTACGATCAAGTGAGCTAGCCGAAGCATGAGTGTTTTTTATGTCTTCAGTCATTAAAAGATGTATTTATACTTGTAAGGCCTAATCAATCGGTGCCACATTTGAAAAGAAAACCATGACAAAATTCCTAAAAGCCATTGATCTTTTCCACGGTACTGAGAAACCACACGCCCGCCTCTTGCTAGCTACAATTCAGGGGCTGTAACGTGATCATGACGACTGTTATAACGTGTTGATAGGTCAGCATGTGAAGGCTATACTGAGTTGAAATCCAAATGGATCTTCACCTCGCCAAAAATTATGTTCAATCTCGTTCATATTTTGCTACAGCTGTTTTTCTCGTTTTCACTGCTTTCACTCAAAACATATCTCTAACAAGATCTCATCTACGTTTGAAACCTGTTGCGTGGTTTTTGACACTCTAGAGGCCTGCATGTGACTAGTAAACAGTGGCGTATCTAGGGAAAACGGCGCCCGGGGCAAGCACGAAAATTGCGCCCCTAATTTCTGAAAAAGTGTTCAACCCCAACCCCATCCCGGTAGGGACTTTAAACAAAGTCCACATGATACTTTTTCAAGCACTTAAAGGGGATCTTTTGAGGGTGATTTAAATTTAATGTAGTGAATTTTGATAGATTTTTACGAGCGAGCGCAGCGAGTGAGCCGAAAATTTTTGTATTTCAGCTTACAAAACATGGAATTCTTGTCATTTTTTGCTTACCAAATCTTACAATTCTAATCAAGATATAGTGACGGTCTTATAGATAACGATTTATACCAAAAAACTGAGGACTTTAAAAAATACTCTAAATTAGTGCGCGCGAGTGAGCTGAAATTTGTATATTGTCCTCTTCATCATCACGTATTGTTCCTATCTTTTTTTATATAAATTTTGGCGAGCGAGCGCAGCGAGCGAGCCGAAAAATTTTGTATTTCAGCTCACAAAACATGGAATTCTTGTCATTTTTTGCTTATTAAATCTCACAATTATAGTGACGACCTTATAGATAACGATTTACACCAACAAACTGAGGACTTGAAAAAATACTCTAAATTAGTGCTGAAATTTGTATATTTCTGCGTCATCATTACGTTTTTTTTTTCTTATCTTTTTTAATTTCTTTTTGCGCCCCCCTCCCCCGTATGTTCGACACCGTTGGCGTCCTCTTTTGATCCAATCGGCGATCGCTTCAGAACGAATGAAATTGCAGTCGCTGCTCCGTTTTTCCTGCTAAATATAAAATGACATGAGTGAACACAACAGACATTATCATTTTGTCCGCGTCATCGTCACGTTTTGTCCTTATCTTATTCTCCTTTTTTTCTACAAATTTTGGCGAGCGAGCGCAGCGAGCGAGCCGAAAATTTTTG
Organism: Diadema setosum; assembly: GCF_964275005.1. NCBI lineage: Eukaryota > Metazoa > Echinodermata > Echinoidea > Diadematoida > Diadematidae > Diadema > Diadema setosum. Next base: position 14,328,622 of record NC_092689.1, read on the forward strand.
TATTTCAGCTTACACATCATGAAACTCTTGTCATTTTTTGCTTATTAAATCTTACAATTCTAATCAAAATATAGTGACGGCCTTATAGATAACGATTTATACCAACAAACTGAGGACTTGAAAAAATACTCTAAATTAGTAAGAGCGAGTGAGCCGAAATTTGTACATTTCCGCGTCATCATTACGTTTTTGTTATCATTTTGTTTGATTCGGGGTATTTTGCGCCCCCCCCCCCCGTATGTTAGAAACCGTTGGCGCCTTCTTTTGATCCAATTGGCGATCGCTTCAGAACGAAAGAAATTGCAGCCGCTGCTCCGAATGAAACATTTTGCCTGCTATAAAATGACATGTGTGAACACAATAGACACTGTCATTTAGTCATCATCACGTTTTGTTCTTACCTTCTTTTTTATATAAATCATGGCGAGCGAGCGCAGCGAGCGAGCCGAAAACTTTTTTATTTCAGCTCACAGAACATGGAATTTTTGTGTGAACACAATAAACATTGTCATTTTGTCCGCGTCATCATCATGTTTTGTTTTTATCTTGTTTGATTTGGTTTTCTGCCCCACCCCCCCCCCCCCCCCACCATTCTCCCTCCCCCTTCCGGGCGATTTTTTTTTTCCTTCTTCTTCTTCTTCTTTTCTTTTCTTCTTCTTCTTCTTCGTTTTTTTTCCCTTTTTTTTCCTTCTTCTTCTTCGTTTTTTTTTCGTTTTTTGCGCCCCCAAGGAGTGGCGCCCGGGGCACGTGCCCCCCTTGCCCCCCCCCCCCTAGATACGCCACTGCTAGTAAACGAAGGTTTTGGTCTCTTGACTTCTTACAGATGCACTTTCCAACCATGTCAAGAAATATGGAAGCATTATTCCGCACCTTGGCAGATAAAAGTTCGCCATACGTGACAGCCTTGTTAAGTGTGAGCGACTGATATGCACTTCTTGGCAAACTAGCCAAGCAAGCCTATTACTGCTGTGCAGTTGATGCCACGTATAAGATGAAATCCATGCAAAGTGAGACGAGGGCGAATCATGTCCCAGAATTCACGAAGGTGCGTCGCGCCATTTCATCTGGCTACTATAGTGTCGTCTGCCTAGACGAGCGAGTGGCTGATTCACGGCGTATACAGCATGTTACCTCACAAAAACAACACTACCCAAACTTCCACTACCACACTAAAAAGACTAAAAACATCAAAACTGCCTGACTTCCAGAAGCGAACTTTGGTAGGTACATGGATAGATTGATGAATAAACAGATAGATAGATGATATGGCAAGAAAGACAGAAATGAGAATCGAAATTGCTGAAAGCAGACGAGGAGAAAATCAAATTCATTTACGGTTAATTTTGTGTTTCGAATGATGTTGAAATGAATATGCATACAGTGGAATTATATATACAGTAATTTATTGCTTTGTTGTTCACTTCATGCAATATGACATACATAGCTGAAACCAGGCGATGGGAAAGTATTATTAAAATAGAATGGAGGAGAGAAAGGAGAAGACAGAGAAATTGACAACAAATAAAATATATTATAATGAAGAGGAGAAAGACACATGAATTACAAAAGAACAAGAACTAAAACTAAAGACAGATACACGCTTTGAAAGATACATACATACATACATACATATATACATACATACATACATACAGAGAGAGAGAGAGAGAGAGAGAGAGAGAAAGAGAGGAGAGGAGAAATAAACACGCCACACACCCAATTTAGCATATTATTACAATTTATCACATAAAACATGTATATAACAACTGAGGCTAGAACACATTATTTCGTTATAATTTGCGACCTGTTGTTGATTTTTCACTGTTCGTAATTCATTAATCTTTGTCATTCATTTCTTTCACTTTCGTTTCCATTCTCAGAAAGTATCAGGGGATATTACTTAAGCGTATTCAGACAGGACAAAATCAGTTTGGACCAAAAAAAAAAAAGAGCATTAGACATCTTGTGAAGCCAGAGAAGAAGATTACAAGACGAGGATGAAGACCGTTATTGAGACAGAAAATGAAACAGACAGACGCCTTGCTGCAAACAAGAGAGCCGTCATCTATGCAAATGAGGCGTCTAAAGATCCGTGTGCATGCGTAACCATGGGACCTGCGACGCATCAAACCGAATCCCATCGGCACCGATGAACACCAAACATCATAGTAGGGAGAAAAAACGAAGGTCCACAATATTCTTGGAAGATTTTAGTGCGTATTTCCCCGAGGGGAAATGCTTCATTTCGGCGAAATGTTTTTAATCAGCTGGAGAACATTAAGTGTCGCATCAACTCCACTTTCTAAACACACACAGAGAAAGAGAAAGTGGAGGGGAGGGGGACAGAATGTACAGTATGTTGAAAAAGCAGCGTAAGTTAATTTCCCAAGGCCCTGTGAGTCAGTTCTTTATACCCATCTGGCCCTTCTCTAATGTTGGCACGTCCACGGGACAAGAGCATTTCCACTGCCGGAGGCACTCAGCTACCATTTCCCGCCATTTCCCACTCCATTTAATGCCTTTGGAGCCAAAGGGCAATCTAGCTTTCTCTGTACATCCTGATGTGGGTACACTTGAAAGTGGATTAATGACTAATGGAGCATGTCAACAAATCAAAAGCAAGGAAAGTGAAAGGGGTGGGGTCATGCATGAGGTAGAATGACGCATTATTTTTGTTTTGTTTTGTTTTGTTTTATTTTTAAACTGCACTTGTCCCATTTCCGTCCTGTTGCCAAACCGACCTCTTCCTAGAAAAGTTATTGTCGAACGATGCTGCCAGTTCCTAGGTTAGTAAATTGATCTCATGTCACAAACTATTGATGACAATTAGTAAAGACTAGCCCGATGTCTTGACATCTTTAAGAGGCGCGAAAACGAAACGACGTCCGTCATAATATGTATACATATATATATCCGTCAGTGTAGCAAAAGCCTGCCAGAGTTTTGAATCGCGCCATGTCTATAATAACCATCATCAGCATCATACTCTAAACATAACAGAGGTAATTTGACCTGATTAACAACTGTGCATCTAAGATGCTTTCAAATGCATTACACAGGCGCCCTAAGGAGACTAGTCAAAGTAACATTCAAATCTCAGTGTATGCACATCATCGCGCGGGGTAATCTTCTACCTCGAAGCATAATTTCGAAACGTTCGGTTTCATGACCGACAGTCGGCTGGAAGAGTTCAAATTGAGCATGCGCGACAAGCTAGAGTTTAACGCACTTGTATTTCAGCCAAGTAATATCAGGAAAGTAAAAAAAAAATCAAGGCGGGGAAAATAAAACAAAAACACGTGGAAGTGTGTGGTGGACCATGTTGAAAACTCTTCGGCTCCTTTTACAACGCCCTTTTTCTCCACGATTAGATGGATGCTCGCCGATAAATGCACCGTCGTCGGCAGATGCTGCATCAATTTTCCCGCATTTATCTCCCGTTTTTCTTCAGAGCGCCGACCCCTAATCCGCCGCGCGATCACTGGCCCAAAATATATCGCAGATATGCGGACGATGAGTACTATTTCATACATCCTCAAAAGATGAGAAAGGTCCGATCTGATGATACCCGTGGAAGATGTCACAGGAGGAGGATGGAGGAGGAGGGAACGCGGACACACTGATGATGCAAACAGCTGTCTTCCATAAAAGGACCGAGACCGATCAAAAACACAGGTACTGTCTTCACCCTGACTAAAGGTGGCGTCCCTTCTACCGTACATTTAACAATTCCTGGAAGTACAAATGCACTCAAATGAGTACAATACAATACAATACAATACAATACAATACAATACAATACAATACAATACAATACAATACAATACAATACAATACAATACAATACAATACAATATAGGTACTCATATAGCGCTCTTACAACGAGTATAGGGCCTAAAAATGTGTCACAGAGCTTCACAAAATTATAATATCAAACTGAGTACAGATCCGTTCGTATGTGTACATTAATCAATGTCGAGAGGGACAATACGTGCGCTGAGCCTTACACCACATCAGTTTTGTTTCACTTTCAGAATAATTAGGGACATGTTGGGGTTGAAAATAGAAGAGACGAAACGAGACAAAGATAAAACTATGACGACGTTCTTGATATCTATATTTTTGCTGAGCTGATCCATCGAAATCTCAACTTTATTCGTAAACTAAACTCAATGGCAGTAGAGTACAGTACATGCCATTTATTGTAGGCCAACAAAATGATTCATATGGCGGACGGAACAGTCTCATTGATTGAGACTGACGGCGCTATTGATTTAAGCAACACACTTTACCTGCCTTGAATTTTATGATGGTGAAGGGGATAGTGAACATAAAAACAACATTTCTTCTGTTTATGACGATCACCATCATTCATCATCGTTACTGTAGCACAATTGCCATCATCTCCATTAATATCACTGTTCATCACCATTATCCCTTCATGGGAGATTAAAGTGTGTGGAATTTCTCTCATCTTCACAGCTTCAAAACATTTACCGGTATATTAAATCCACGAAAGTACCCTCGAAACTGATACGCGGGGATGTACATGCTCTATTAAGCGTCATTGCATTACACGTGTATGTGCCAGAATCGTCTGATGCTTGCCACTGCCAATTTTGAAAGCTGCCATGTGCGTTCTAGATTTTCAGATCTACAACATTTTTCAGAACAAGAGAACACGGTTATCTCTAATAATTAAGTACCACACGGGCATTTACAATCTTAACCTGAAGTCCCACAAGTCATTTATAAAAATAGAACATCGTTTTCAGTTTCATCATTGGTGGAAAATTACAAAAGCGAGTGTATTAAAGGCGTGTGCATGAAACTACTGAACAGATAATCAAAACACTTCACAGCATATTCAACAAGATTGTGCACACTCATGCAATATTGGTGAAGCACAATGGTCATGCTTCTATGGTGGCTCGACTGCACTAGGCATTATATCATGTCAAAAAAAAAATCAGGTGTTCTCCACTGACAATTTTGAAAGCTATATATTCCCAAAATCCATACGAATTCACACAATACTTATGCATGAGAACAGGAATTTACACCGGAATATGTAAGCACGATCCTATACATTTGCAATTGTATTTTCCAAAGTCTGTACAAATAAAATATCAAATCAGTGCTTAATGTCAATATTACAACGTATTGGGGGAAGTACAAAAAAAAGTCTAAATCATTTGTAAATTGTATTAAACCATACAATGTATTGTATATTTCTCTCAAAATGAAATCGGTTATACATGTATATATATTATAGTTCTTCAATGTAAAAAAAAAGAAAGAAATCACTGATATGGATGTGGAAAATATCTCGCCAGTTGTCAGGCTATATGCTGAAAACATATGGATATACTAGTGGCCAATTCATATTCAAGATGATCTATATTCAGGTGAAGACTGCATTCAGGAATTGTCAAGACATGTCAAAAACTTCAAAGTCCTATCAAATTGTGATGAATCATACTTTGATGCCTTTATGCGGTCAATTCTATTATTTATCGATCAGCACATTTTGGTTATTTCTGTCGTCATATATGTTCTCAGTATTGTAGAGAAGAAAAGAAGATGACAAAAAATAACGAGACATTTATTCGCCACATGATACGTGTTATCAAGACCCTGTTTGAATGAAAGACGCTGCGGGTCAACTGAGTTCACGTGGAAGAGGTCAGAGGTTAAATCGCATAATCGCCGCAATGTGTGGTAACTGTCTCGGACGTACGTGATTGATGAGGCTTGTGCTCACACGCGACAAACAACTTGTAAAGATATTCAACCATCGAAAGGGGTTCTGATTCACTAATTATCTCGAGGCATCTTCATCGAATAGTTAAGAACTATCTCTTCACATTATTACTACACAAAAAAGAGTTGGGGACTTGCTTAAATTCCAAAGCTCAAGCAACTCCCAGATAGTTTTGGGGGATAAGTTGTCATTCCGATTCCCTCACTCTTCAGTGCACTGAACATTTTCTTCAGTGTGAACATTAATTTGATCTGTGACTCGTGCGTCGCAGATCTAGAAATTCATCCTTGTTCTACTCGCGATTTCAATGATTTTTTTTAATTTTTTTTTATTCAATTCACTCTGGACATCGGAAAGTACACATCGTCATATCTCGCTAGCTTGCCTATAGTCAACAGCTGAATAAGAAGATTACAACAAATTCATGATGTTACAATGTGACAACGACGTAATGAAATACAAGAGAATTCCACAAAATGTATTTATTTTATAATGAAAAGTACACATTCCTTCCACTGGTTACCGGCATATTATGTTGAGGTAATGCCATTCCCTGCTTACCTAAAGAGGTAAGCCCAGTGCTCTGTCATTATGCTAGAAAATGAAAATAAAAATTGGCTTCTTTTAATACCTTCTTTATATCACTGTCCTACTGTGGCATCACGAAATTTGTAATCTTCTTATCCAGCGTTGGCGGTACCGAATCTTTATACATCTATACTTATCGAAAGGTTTATTAGATTTTCCTCAAACTTCAGTGATTTGTTCTCCATCTATTTCTGCATTAACTCAGTCCATTATAAATTATTTGGGCTATATTTCCTTATAATCACATCCGTTGATTAGGCAAGCTTGCGCGCTACGACGATGTGTAATTTAAAACATTCCGAGTGGGCTGAGTGAAGATTCATTTAAAACTCGAGAAGAGTATTTATATTTCTGTAGCCACATAATCCACAGAGGTACATTTCGGTTTCATTTCCCTTTAACACAGTCATGAACACATGCGATTGTGTACTCCATCAGGCCCCATTTCATTAAAAAAAAAAACAAAAAAAACCAGGTGATATGATAGCAAGTCTTGCTGGCATGACAGTTGTCATGGTTGCTATGGGAAGTCGCCATTCTACCAAGAGTTGCTATCCTACCATCTTTTATAAAATGGGGCCCTGATGTTATTTTATACATATTCATTTTTAATGGTGACTGAAAACGGGTAAACTACTGCATTGTCTCACCTCACAATCTCCCCTGTTTCTGTGTACATCTGCGAAGACACACATACACCTTGCCTGGGCCAGATGGTCGTGTTGCTGTAGCGACAGCTTCATGGCCTCCTGCAGACGACAGAAATAGCGGGAGAAAGAAAGCCGGAAAAAATTTTATTAGTAAACATCAAAATAGCTATAGGCCCTACATTGTATGGGCTTAGTTACGTCAGGGAGGTGAGACAAAACTCTCACCTCCCTGGTTACGTCAACGCAGGGACGTCTCACCTCCCTGGCTGAGGCGCTCTTACAGTTTCTCTCAAAGGCTGCAACACCATCACACCAGCAACCACTTGCATGTAAGGGTTGCTGGTTATTGCATGTTACAGTGAAAACGAGCCTATCTGCGATGGGGTATGCGTGCAAAGTGGACTATATGTATTAATCTGAAGCAACGTTGGTATTCTATTAGACAGTTTCCCATTCCCAAAAAGGTAATTGTGTTGAAATGATTTGCATCGCCTACTAATGTAACAAAGACCCCGTTTACAGTGCGAGGCTCGGCCGCGGCCGAGCCGCGGCCGAGCCCAGCCCCGCTTGAGTGTAAACGCGCAAAAGGCCAAATGCGAGGCCAAAATTGGCCTCGCATTTGGCCTCGCTCTGGAGGTGGTCTCGGCCGCGGCCGAGCCGCGGCCGAGCCCTGCCTCTTCTTGGTGTAAACGCAAACTGGGCCAAATGCGCGGCCAATTGCGCGGCCAATTTTAGTCTGGCTTCCAAACCCTCTGCCTGTATCTTTCGCTATTCAGGATATTAACCCCCTCAACGTCGAAAACTAGTATAGTTTAAGATGGTTTTGTCCTACAAAGGATTTTTTTTTTTTTCCTTCGGCAAAGGCCTTTGCCGGAACGGCGACTTTGTCGCCACGGAATTCATTTGGCAAAGGGTCTGAAAACCAGACAATACCAAATTGCGTTTGTTAACAAGCAGAGCGCCACTACGACAAAATATTGAAAGGTTTGAATCAAAAGCGCGGCCGAGCCCAGCAGTGTAAACGGACAAAATTGCGAGGCTCGGCCGCGCAATTGAGGCCGGACTCGGCCGCGGCCGAGCCGCGGCCGAGTCCGGCCCCGCATTGTAAACGGGGTCAAATACACCCGATGAATATAAATTGTGAATATAAATGACCCCCCCCCCCCCCCACACACACATACACAGAACTCTGCCATCACAATTATTCGATTCTTTTTGACATTTGCACCACATAACAACAACAGGCATGCCATGAGATTTGCGTTGATCAGTGCATGGACCCTGATCAGTGTAATCATGTACGAGTTGCCATATAGTGTATAAAGCACACAGACTCGCAGAAATCGTAAGTGTTCCTGTGCTGTGTTTCAAGTTGGAATACGATTCGACTGATCTGGTTTGCCGGTCTTTTCGTGAAACTTCCCGGACTAATTTTAATAAAAATAAGCACAAAAAGAAGTCGAAGAAAACCCTACATCCTATAGTGGCCCGTTGGTGAGTTTGTTCGAGGGGTCATGGTAGGATAAGAAATTAGGCGTAGGCCCTATACCTTAAAAACACTTTCACTGCTCCACAACAAGAGTTACTGAGTCAATTCCATGGTTATATACATGCCTGTCTTCAAAGGGGTTGCTCAGGGCGTAAACGGGCGTGGTTGTTAACCGGTGAAACCAAGGGGGTACTAGTAACTCCTTGGCGAAACACAAAAGAAGTCAATTATTTTCTTGCTGGAAGAGAGTGCGTGACCCCTCGAGTCAAACGTCTTGTCAAAATTCCCAACAACAACACGACTGCATTGTTAGCAATCGTCAACATCAGTCTCCCCCTTCTCTCTGTTTCTCTCTTTTTCCTCTCAGCTCTTTTTTTTTTCGGTTTCCTCACTTCTTTTTTATTTCGAAAGGTACTGTGTATGCTTTAACAAGATGTTGTGGCTCTGAGGAAAAGGCGGAAACAAACCAAAGCAAAATCCCTTTGTTCGCTTCTGTGTTTTGAAATGAAACGGAATGATTTGCGGATTAATCTGTGAGGTGGTGGTGCCGCCTCTTGAAAGGTGAACAAGGCGAGGGTCAACCGATGTCACCAGCCATCACAATATGTTAACCATAAGAATTACATGTAGTTGAATGCATTCGACAGAAGCAAATTGTCATGTCTGCGTGAATGCAGAAGAATTCCTAAAAGTCAAAATCTAAAGTCCTATGCCAGTCAAGTGTCAGGGAGCAGTCGTTGGATCCACTTGAAACGTCGTCACATGATAGGAAGAACAATTTACGCATGCGTTGGAATGTCAGTTTCCTCTCAACACCTCAGCCCGGCCATCAACTTCACCCTGACCGCTGAGTGGGGTCATGTCCTCTGACATTGACCTGTGACCTGCGACCTACTGTTCCCACTCAGAAATATCCCGTAGGTTAGAGAAGACCATATGCAACCTGAAATGGAGTAAAAACTAAACAGAATCATACAGTAGCGTCTGGAAATAAACATGAAAGAGACGGGACAGAAGGGGAGGGTGAGGGGGGGGGGGGGGGGAGGAGGGATATATTTTGTAGGCAGACGTAAGTCGTCACAAGTCTGCGCACAACAGTGCCATACTTCTACAAGTGCGAATCAATAATACGTCGAATTGAAACTGGTGGTAGATGGTCTTTCTCATATCAACAGACATAGCAATGATAACATTCTTGTTCATGATCACATACAACGATGACATTTTGATAGAATATTGGATGTGGTATACGGTGTCGTCCCAGGCCACTGTCTCTTGAGATTACACAGTGTCAAATTCACCGAATTCGTGCCAAGTTCGAGTAAATCGGGGTGGGTAACAGTAACTACCAGAGCTCAGTGTGTCAGACTAGCAAGGACTGGTGCCACCTCACTGTTCAAACGTTTCTTGAATAAAACAGTTGCTGAACACGGTCGCACACAAGCATACGGATAATTGTGCACATAAACACAAAAGCACACAAACACACACAAACACAAACTCACACGTAACACACGAACACATGCATGAATACAATACACAGGTACAAACGCATACGGGCAAATTGATCCCGAGTCCTGGCCAAATCCCTTGCAAAATAGAAACCAAGTGAGATATCGCGAGTTGTTTTGGTGGACAAATGTTGGAATGTCCGCGAGGGAGAACTACGTTTCTTTTCTTCTATTTTTTCTTAGGTACTGGAAACGCTATCATCCTTCCTATTTTTCTTTACTGAGACAATATTCTCAAAAAAAGACGCGATCGGGAATTCGGTAGGGATAGAAAAATAATAGGAGGAAAAACTACCACATGCACTGTATCGGCATATTTGTGCACTGCGGGGGTGCCAGATTTTTTTTTAACTAAAGGGAAGTTCACCCCAAAAGAGAAATTCGCTTTGTGTAACGGCATTGAAAGATGATTTACTTCGAAACAGATGAAACACACACATTTGCAAGACTCGTCATTACGAAAGAATGATTCGACAGTAGACAACTTTCTGACTGTGAATATATATAACTCGGTCAAATTCTGTACACGAAGCAAGCAAGGAGGCATATATAGGCTAGGTGCGTGACACATCACTCACTTCAAGCAACTCTTTGCAGTGGTTACCGTAAGACATGATTTTATGTCATTAATAATCACATTATCATAACTTGCTGAATGCAGGCTTCCTTTTTGTCAACTACCGTGTGGGGCTTTCTCATTATATTCTCATCGAAATGAACTCTCTACTCGGAGTTCATTCGAGAACACAGAAGTACACGTCAACTTTACGTAATAACAGCAATTCTGATGTCTGCAATGATATACTTATTAGGCCTATATAATTCATAGTAAGAATGCAAACAATGTGCTGGTATCATCTGTCACAAGTATTTGACTATGGTATCGATAAATTCTGCAAAAGGAAAGAAATATCGCTGGTGATAAAATGCAGTTGATGGGAATATCGCTATATCCACGCCTCTTCCTCGTGCACTGAGAGTGTGTGGTCAACAAAACACTTGCCCTACATGCCCTATCGCTGACTTGCAAACGTGTGTCTGTCTTTGCACAAAGGCGATGATATCGAAGTACTCTTAGTATCAAGCATTTCGACTGCAGATACATTGGAATGGAATCCGTCATATTCATGCACCAACGTGCATAATCAAAGGACAACCAAAGTCTCATATGCAATACACAGGCACACAGACAAGACTCTCTACGCCGAGACTCAAGAGAAATGATATAGCAGCAATAACAACAACAGTAAGGAGTAAAATGCCGAGGAATTCAGCAGTGTCGTCAAGACTCTCTAAAGGCTATCCCTCTAGACAACTAGCAAATATATTTATGGATTTCCGGCTTGCAGTGTTTTCCAACGTCTTCAGAAATTTGTCTCCACCAATAAATCAGGCACTTGGACTTATATGGGGAGGAATGATAAGGGAGTAAAGTTCGAGACCGCCTGACAACAGTCAGACCATAAAAAAAGATTTGAAGTCAGGAAATAATATATTCTCGTTGTCACACGTGATATCGTCAGGCAGGGGGTATGATTCTCTGACGACATATTATGTAATATACGACAAAGGATCTGTACATGAGGTTGGGAGAGATATCCCTCCACTAACTTTCATGATCTGTGCAATAATTCCTGCAGTCGAGAAATGGAGTTCGAAGATAAATCCGTCCAGGCTTGGAAACTGGTATCCCATGGCTTGTCCCCTCTTTTTAGTACAGTATCGAAAAAGTGAAAAAGTAATGACGTAACAAAGGGAGCACTGCGGCATAGTGGTGAAAGCTCTGGGCCCCTAGATCAGGAGGCCCTCAGTTCAAATCCTGACCGGAGCGGAATTTAGTATTTTACCTATACGATACCCCTCTCGACGCAGGTGAAAATAAGGGAAAACCTGTCACTGGTTTTATCTTCCCTCTGGAAGAGCACTGCTTGCAATTTAGACGATACCATGGGTAAATTACATCATGTATAATCTTTACAAGGTGATGTTAATCAAACTGGCATCAATAATATCATTATTACAAAATGTAGCAGTATAATTATGATTCACAATAACATTACCATCATCATCATCATCATCACCATCGTCTTCATCATCATCATCGTCATCTTCATCATCATCATCATCATCATCTTCATCATCATCATCATCATCATCTTCATTGTCATCTTCATCTTCATCATCATCATCTTCATCGTCATCTTCATCTTCATCATCATCATCGTCATCTTCATCTTCATCATCATCATTATCACTATCAATATTTTTATTACTACATTGACCGAATACAATATTGACAAAAGGAGGACACCGATATGGGTTACAGTTCATTATTCCGAAGGTTCGTTAATCCGAAAATGGACAAAGCTCGTTATTCCGAAGATTCATTAATACGGACCCTCTTTCATTTTCGGATAACGAACCTTCGGAATAACGAACCCTATTTCATTTTCGGATGAACGAACCTTTGGAATTACGAACTCTATTTTATTCTCGGATTAACGAACCTCTAGGTATAGGGAATTTGTGTGTTTTCGATTAACGAACCTTCGGAATAACAAACCTTCGGAATAACGAATAGCAGCCCCGATATGTAATGCATGATTGATATTAAAGACGCGTGCAATATTCGGTCTTAACGAGATCAACACGTGAACATGGATCTGACATTCAATACCTGGGTTCCTATATGTCTGATGTTTCCATGATAATCTTGAGGGCACTTTTGAGAGGAAATTGGAGGAAATTCGAAGATATTTCTGCCTCCTACTGTAAAACTGAATTCCTGTTAAATTGGGGATTCGACACATGCTGCTATTCAAATATAAACCGCCATCATGATAGTTTAGATAAATTTTGCGGGAAGTGAAGACTTTTTGGCATCAGGTATAGCGAAAGAGAGAGCGAGAGACTTATATCATCTGCGCCTTGATGTCTCGTCAAGTGAAAACAGCAAATGAAGACAGAAACGATGCCTTTACAAACGGAAATATTAGATTTTCAGTGTAAATCACTTAGAAGACGCCACAATCATTGGAATGAAATCGATACAAATTAAAGGAAAGGATTGGTACCTCTCCGGCGACGAAACCAGGTGGCCATTTCACGAAAGATTCACCTAAATACTAAATGTCAAATGACGTGAGGGATGAACGCCACACAGCGATATCAGTATGAACTCAGCGAATCCCAGGAGGGACTCGCGCCTAGTACCTCCTTGGTGCATCTTAAGAAGACTAGAAAACACATCCTCATCCTAGCATTTGGATGTACGTGTATCTTTGACAGTCTCGTTCATCTGGGCAATGACCTCGGCGTTTGGCAATCTATTTCTCCTTAAAATGTAACGGGTTGAATTATCGCTGTGATGTTGCGTGAAAAGCAAGCCTCCAATGTGAGGGGGGAAAAAGAGTTGTGAAGGAAATAAATGTTCCGTTCCGGCAAGTGGTCGACCGTTCTCACGGGTATCCCTTGGGTCGGGGATGATTGAATCAGAGATCATGACCTTTTCGACCTTTGACCTGCTCCCTAACAGCTGAATTGTTTGCAGGGAGGACACATGAGGAGCGTAAAAGCAAATTGGGGATGAGGGTTTGATAGGGGCGGGGAAAACCGGTAATGAAATTGGCCGTCCCCCAGTCCCTCGCCTCCGTTTACAAATTGCCGGGAACCGCAAACAAGCTTATTAAATGTCGATGGCGTTGAACTTACGTGAAAGAGTGTGTTGCAGTCTTATTGATACCAGTTGCTCAAGCTGTCATCACAAGCCAAATTCGTTTCAACCTTGGCTTCACACTTCGATTCCATCTTGAGAAAATAACACGGCGAACTGGGACCTGTATTTTTTCCTCGCAAAAGCGCACACAGTATTTCACGGGAGAAAGTTGATATCATCAGGGAGGTTGAAGAATTCAACCTCCCTGATAACATTTCGTTTTGCATTATCCCGCATCGCAATGCATCCGTCGGGTATTCCAGCAATCTTCCTGCGGATTGGCTTATCAAAAGTCATGTGACTTTCAGGCAAATCATCCCCACCTTTGTCAGAACAAACTTCATCAATCGATATTGTATAATTATGGTTCATTATGGAATTCCTCCTGAATGCGATCTTTCGTTTATCATAGACAAGACGAAATGCAGATGAGAAGAATTTTGTTGCTAACGAAAAACCATAGTGATAATAATGACAATAATAATAATAATAATAATGATAATAATAATAATAATAATAATAATAACAATAATAATAATAATAATAATAATAATAATAATAATATAATTTCAATTACATTATCATTGTTATTATTGTAATTATTATTATTATCATTAGTATTATTATTATAATTATCATTATTATCATTATTATCATTATTATTATTATTATCATTATTATCATTATTATCATTATTATTATTATTGTTATTATTATTATTATTATTATTATTATTATTATTATTATTATTATTATTATTATTATTATTATCATCATCATCATCATCTATCATCATCATCATCATCATCATCATCATCATCACCATTATCCTTAAACACAAGATTTCAAATGTAAAGTCAAATCATCTTATCGTGAGTTTCTATAGTTGTCTGGAACAAATTTAATGTTCTCGAGATTGGAAGAGCTGGTGGAATATTGACAGAAATGGAACTAAAACACTATTTTTACAGAGTTTGTGATTATTTGGAGATAAGAGTCAACTTTCTAAACTTTGTGCAAGGGTCAGCCAACTCAACCAAATGCGCATGATTGAAACGAGTCATTCGCAGCAAGGAAAAGAAGCGACCGTTATCGTGAATGAGACACAACATTATAGCACGTACTGTTCATCGGCCTTACATCGGACAAAACATTCCAGTTCTGTTCTTATCCAGGCTGTCTACTCAGGTAAACTTGTGACGCGAAGTTATCTAGATTAGATCTGAATTAGCCTATAAGCGTGAAGGCAGCAAAGGAGACGGGGAGGGGTGCAACAAGTGTGAGTTACGTCCATTTAGACCTAAGATGCAATTTCTGCGATCCTCATGTCTCTTTTTCTTAAAAAAAAAGGACAAGAAAAAAGAAAAAGAAAAAAATCTGGTAATCAGCAGGTAATGTTGACATTGTCCTCAGTCAACTCTTGTCATTTGATAAAACGTCTCTCTTCCGTGTCTCTGTCTGCGTGTTACTGACTCATACTTAATATTATTTCATACACACACACACACAAACACACACATACACACACACACACACACACACACACACACACACACACACACACATAAACATAAACAAACACCTTCTAAAGGATCCGGTGAAAAAGTTCACCCACTGCCCACTGAAATTAGGAAGAGTGAGCGCATGAAAAGGCACGTGCTTCTGCCTGATCAAAAATCGTATACAAAGGAAGCCATCTGCGGGTAAAAATCGTTGCCGGATGGATAGAAGACCCATAAAATAACGCAATAGGAAGCATTTGTTTGAGGCTAGCAGGCTGACGACTTCCAAAGCGAATGTTTGATGACGATCCTTTCTTTCCGCAACAGTTCATTTGGGCTGTCTACACGAATCGAACTTGATGGATGGGAAAATGAAGACCCGAGAATTCCGTTTGTCATGATAGTGCAATGCTGCGTCCCAAGGCGCTTGGCAAAGTTAGATCGAAGGGTGCATGATTACTAACAAAAAAAGAGAGAAAAAAGAAATAACTTACTCCAGAGATGGAGTGCAAAACTATTACTGGTCTATGGACAATTTGAAGCACATACATGTAGTCAATTTTCTATAATCATTAAGTGACAATGAAATGTCTTGCGTCATGCTCTGAGTAGCGTATATACAATAGGGTCCTAGTGCTAGGATGGTTTGGTTATACGACGCTGTGTTTTGGTTGTACTGCTTCGTGGTGCAGCGGTTACATTAGCTTTGGAGACAAGCGCTAATACACGCTGTACAGTTGGCCAATCTATCGAAATCAGCCCACTGCCTCGGCGCCATTCAGATCCCCTGTGGGAACATGGTCTGTTTGCTTCAAAGTTCAAGTTTACAGTCATCAAAGAGGAATTCTACCTTCTTACAATCATCTGCATCGCCAAAAACTTGCCAGAGTATCCTCGACTTATATTTACTTCTTGGTGCAACGTGCTCGTAACTGTTGGTGTATAATGCTGGACCGGAGGACTACTGAATTTTCAGGCTTTCTTTTACTCAGAGAAAACGTGTTAGCGTGTTAAGAGACGGCATCGTCTAGATGAATATCGTATGGATGATTTGCAAAACAAAAACAAAAAACAAAAAAAAAAAAAGGCTCAACGAGGAAAACGGGGAACTCGAAAATGGACCTGCCTTTGTGAAGACTAATAATGTCGCATTCATATCATAAACAGGAGAGCACGAACGTCTAATACTTCTAAAGCCTAGCGTGTCTAGTTACCCACTCAATGCAAGCAATCAAAAAGTTCGTCATGCGAAATCGAGCGTGACCTCAACACGATGACAGCTTATTATAGGATCCCGAAGCGACCTGGAAGGAAGGGGTGGTGGGGGTGGGGGTCGGCAGTGTATCTGTTTATTTCTGTAATTGTGATGAGGTGAAACAGAAGAATCAACACCATAACTCTGTATTGTCATAAACAAGATTTCTGCACGACTCATCAATTTTCTCTCTGCCCCACTCTCTCTTAGTTAAATATCTATCTATCTATCTGTCTGTCTATCTATCTATCTATCTATCTATCTATCTATCTATCTATCTATCTATCTTTCCATCTATCCATTAACTATCTATCTTTTGATCTATCTATCTATCTATCTATCTATCTATCCATCCATCTATCTATCTATCCATCTATCTTATCTATCTATCTCTCCCTCCCTCAACCCCTCCCCCATCTTATGTATACAAATGTGAATATTTTTACCGCTTCATTTCTAACATTTTATTGTGGCTGGACTCGTTTTCATTTCATATCTGTATACGAGCGTTTGGATACTTAGATATTGGTTCGAAATGTTAACAGAAACACATACACACATTCAACATTAGTTTGGTTTAGTCCTTGACTTGAGGATAAATTATTGTTATTATTTTTTGTTTTAGTGTCTTGTTCTATGCTATGATTGGTTGCGCCCTCAACCGCCTGACTACTTTTTTTTTTTTTTTTTTTTTTTTTTTTTTGGTTTGGAAAATGAATAGATCGAAAATGACAGACTTTGCGGTTGTTTTTATTCAGTTGCTGAAATCGCATTATCTAAAAAACGGACGTAGAAATCACCGAAATGCGATGACCACCTGACCACCTCATTACAAATATTCTCTGGAGACATTATTTTCTCGACTTGGCAAGCCTTGTCCCCTCATCGTCAATTTCCATTACTGCCCATCATTGGCTCATCCACACCCTTTTTTCATATATATCTCACCTGTCCACTCCGGGGACAGTAATACAGATCAAGCGTCGATTCCTCTCTTTGCGCAGACAACCGTGACAGCGAATGGTAGCCTCGTATTCAGACAATGATGGAATAATCTCCGAGATACAGTATACGATTATTGTAATGGTCACAAGGCGCTGTCTGACAAGTAAGGTAAGTCAATGTTAGACTGCTTTAATCACAATATTCTTTAGCCAACACTGAAATTTCTCGAATGAAAAGATAATATAAGCAGCTCTATACAAAAGAGCTAATTACAGCCCCTGAAGATGTAAAGTTGTGTTTGTGTTTCAATCATGCAACATATACATTATTTTTGTTATTTTTCTACATTTCTCAGGCCATTTTTTTTTTCAGTGAAATGCATTTACCCAAAAGCACGCACTGTATGTAAGAATTTGAGGGAATGTCTTCATCCGTGTAATGATAATTATCATGTCACTAGCATTACTTTCTTGTTGACACTGTGGCATTATCATCATCATGCTTCGAAAAACACACACACACACACACAAAAAACATGGTTTATCAAATCTGTTCAAGCATGCTCTACTGGGGATGACCTGGCAGAGGTATGGAAAGAAATTTGGACAGGGTGTCGTTTCAAGATAATTTGTGCATATTAAATAACAGGTGGGAAGTTGAACGCAAGAAGCAGATTTAAATGAATCCATGGGGTCCATGGTGAATCTAATCAACGTAAGAAATTAAACGACACACAAAAACATGTTCTTTTCTCGTCCTTTCACAATAATTTTGATAGTGACCATCTTTCGTTGGTCACACAAGTTTTGTATTTTTCACGCAATCATATCTACGCATCGAGTCCCGAAGTGAATGCCAGGACCAGTAGCCTAGGTTGGAAAAGAAAGAAAGGAAGACAGAAAAAAAAAAAAAAAACAACCAGCGTACCAATGTCCTCGGGGAGCGGCCAGGAGGTCAGAGGTCACGTTCATAATCTCGCCATGTCCTTCCGTCAAAGCGAGAATTCTAAGGAGAAAGAGCATTCCAAGTGGATGACACATCATGTTCAGAAAATGGGCGCTCAGCGAGGTGTAGGCCCAGAGCGAGGCGGGATATGCCGTCATACAAACAAACTTGGAAGATTGGAGCAGAATGGAGGCTGCAACAGGCATCGATACCAATGTAACCATGGCAACAAGTGATTTGATGCGTTCCGGGTTTGCGAGATTTGAACAAGTGAAAAAGTTAACAGGTGTTGTTGAGATTGGTGAAAATGAAGACAAAATGGAAATATGACAACAAATGAAAGAAGCTATGGACAAAAGGAGAAAAGAAGAATTCCTGTCAACGAGACAGACTGACAGCAGAAGACCATTCTGGCACACACACAAACACACACACAGACACAAATGTTCTGAATGGATTTTTCGTTGAAGATGAAGTTGCTCGTATACCACTTGCATAAAGGGAATATCAGTCAAGCAATTTACAGTAGAGCGGGATGAGAAACGGAAGAACGCTGAAGTGTGATGGAAAGATGGAGAAAGGAGGAAGAAACGGAACGTGGCGATGTTGACGAAGAAGGAAAAAAGGAGGAGGAAGAAGAGTAAGAGAAGGACTGTTTAGTGGAGAAAAGGAAGAATTCGAAAGAAACAAGCCATCGGACAAGACGGGAATGTGATAAGATATAAAAGAAAAAAAAAAAGAATAAGGAAGAATTAGCATCAACCAGAGAATGAGACGGAAAAGTTTATTGCCGTTAATGATAATGGCGATAACGAGGAAAAATATTATTGATGATTTGTTTGTGATGAAAGAAAACTGGGCTAGTGGCAACGAAGCAGAATTGTAAAGATGATTTCTAAACAGGCCACCAACTCTGGGCATGGGGTATAGATGCTAATCGCTCTCCCGCCATGCTTGCCTCTGCTTTCAGTTTTGGGAGCTATGTATCAGGTAAAGGAGGGCTCCTTCAGAATTACCTCGGGTAACAAATTGCTCAATTGATGAAATTAAGTGGTACGGCGGGACGTTAATATGATAACTCTTAATACGGCATCCATTTACAAAACCTAAAAGATAAGACGTGGAGAGCGCGGCATTCAGTGCAGAATCGACGACACACATAAAGTTTGAATGGCTTTGTGCCGGGTGAGCACGTGCACAAGTTTTATTGTGTTATTTTGTAAATGGCAGCAATGCAGTGGGACCAAAAGATATGTGGTGATACTACAAATTGCCAAGGGAAACTATTTGTCGAGGTCTCTTTCCACATATCAAAGAACCTCGCCGATAACAAGAGAAATATACTTATATTTCTCTGCATCAAAACGCACCTAATTTCCCCTATTGGATTATAGAATAGATATTTCTCTGCTAAATGCGTAGGTTCATGAGACGCCTACGGCGGATTTTGACAAAAAACCCCGAGAGAACTTAACTGCTCTATTATTGATACCTTTTCTTTCGATTGAGGGGTTGGTGGTTATATTTAAATTAAAAAAATGGGGGTTTAACGAGTCCTTTAAAGTGCAATTCCACATAACGTCTAAGTTGAGTAAAATGATTCGAGAACACTACAACAGAATGGTGTAAAAGTTCCGTTCGAGGTTAGACTTTTGGTAAAAAAAAAAGTTGTGGAATTAAACATCCATATTAATGAGATATGCTCTATCAAAGAAAATTCACGCGAGAATCTTAAAGAACATAACTCGACAGCTCAGTGAATTTACTAACAACGTATATGGAAACCACTCTGCAACATTAGCAAGAGATGAGATTGTGTATTTTGTTCGTTTTTTCAGTGTATTTCGTGTGTGTGTATGTGTGTGTGTGCGCGCGTGCGCATGTGTATGTATGTCATATGTGCGTATGTGTGCTTATTTTTAAATTTTAATTCTGTGACGGACTAAAATTCGTCTGCATCAAATAACAATTATTTTTGGCTACAAACGGTGCAATATTTGTTTTACGTCAATCATTTCAAAATCATAATCAGACATGATCAAGTATGCTCCACATATTTGTGTGCATACGTGCAGTGATCACAGACATATACAGACATTTGTTCCTTTAAATGATGACAGAAAAGGTTTAAATGTCTCTCTCTCTCGAATGCTCTCTCTCGTATTGCGTTTGGAACTGCGGTACCTAGACGCCAGGCTGAAATCTGCCGACACGGCCCATCTACGCCAGCGCCACGCTGGGTGTCAAATTATGCTGCGTGGACCGTGAAACAAATGGTGCCTGCTATTCAGAACGCGGGAGAACACGCGTTCGTCAGCAACCAGGGCACAACATCTATCGGTCCCCAGTACTATGTGCTAGAGTACAGGTGAGAGGAGGGAGCAAAAAAAAAGTGCAATTTAACTCGCGATGTAGCATCCCTCCCTCACTCAGAGATCTGTCTAATCCGAGGAACATTCTGGCGATGTTGGGTAGACATCATTGACTGGATGAGTCATACCTAGTTGATACGGAGCTAGACAGAGCCCAAATGCAGAAGCAATAATGAAAGAATTGTAAACTGAAATCCACTTGACATTTATACGAACATTTATTTGCGGTGATTGCTGACGTTTTTCTTTTTTATTGGAAGCGGGTAACAAAGTCGAGCTGACGTAATCACGATCAGAGATGGACACCGCGTGACGTCCTCACTCGTAATCGTTGGTGCAGGGGTTAGAGCTACCTGGCCCTGTGCTCCCTGTGTCGCAAAATTAAAGGCTACCAGGAATTTTGAACACTAGGTGAGTAAGCAGAACGAGTTTGATACGAGCATGGAACTACAATGCGTTAAAACTCCACGTTGCGATCTACTCCCGATACGGAGGGTGTGGTCATTTGAGGTAGAGAAACGCAACCACTGGAAGACATATGGCAAAGTCAACTCTTCGCCTCTCTTCCCTGAATATATCTTTCGCAGAGCCGCGAAATTAAAAGGCTAGCCGGGGTTTTGAACAATATACGAGTAAGCAAAACGGGTTTGATGCGATCATGGAGATACAAAGTGCTGCAGCTCCATGTTACGATCTACTCCCGATACGGAGGGTGTGGTCTTTTCAGGTAGAGAAGCACAACCACTTGAAGGAAGACATACGGTGGATTTGACCCTTCACCTTTCTTTCATCCCTGGAGATATATTTCGCAGAGTCGCAGAATTAAAAGGCTACCCGGGGTTTTGAACAATATACGAGTAAGCAAAACGGGTTTGATGCGATCATGGAGATACAAAGTGCTGCAGCTCCATGTTACGATCTACTCCCGATACAAAGGGTGTGGTCACTTGAGGCGTAGAGAAGCACAACCACTGGAAGACATACGATGGATTAAACCCTTCACCTTTCATCCCTGAAGATATCTTTCGTAGAGTGGCAAAATTAAAAGGCTACCCGGGGTTTTGAACAGTATGCAAGTAAGCAAAACGGGTTACGATCATGGAGCTAGCTGTGCTGCAGCTCCATGTTACGATCTACCTCCGATACGGAGGGTGTGGTCACTAGAGATAGAGAAGCACAACCAATTAAAGACATACGGTGGATTTGACCCTTCCACACCTTCCTCTCATCCCTGTAGATATATTTCGCAGAGTCACAAAGGAAGTTCTTTCGTGAATTATATCAATGACACTATGCTGTCGTCAGTGACAACAAGTTTGGATTCAAGTCTCAATTTCTGGGCCACTGGAAAAAAAACAAACAAACAAACAAACAAAACCCGGTGATTCCGTTGATACCGATCAGTATTCATAATTACAGTACAAGCTGGCAATCCCTCCCTGAATGTTCAGATGGTAGAATATATCATAATTTGTAAAGAATTATTGGTTGAGAGGAGGGGGAGAGGGAGGAGCGGGGTCTAGTTGCAGATGAAAATCGTCACCGGAAATTACTAATATTTTGCCACTTTGATCATAGTAATTACGAAAGAAGTGGAAACATCAACATAACAAATACAGGTGAGCGAATTGGAAACCGCTGGGAAGTATTGGGCCCACAAATTCGCTTTCATGTCACACAGTTATTATGAAAGGAACAAGAAATAACAAGCAGACTGGACATGAAAACCACGACAGACGCTGACAGAACAAAAATTATGACAATCCTACACCGACATGAATATGCCACCGAACTATGAACACCGAACTATAATCGCACTCGTAATTAGTACATCCGCATATCAATATCATGTTGTTGGTAGCCTATTAAGAAGACGTTGTTATTTTGTATTATCGGAGATCGTAGCTAGTCTACATGATACAAACTGACATGATCTACTCATCGGGATCATATTTAGCTAAGTTTATCTCAGCGAGGGCTTGTGGTTTAGTGGTTAAAGCAGTAAACTCTCAAACGGGAGATTCAAGCTGCAAATCCTATCCTCCACGTTCATGTATTGTGACCACGGACAAGTTTATCCATGACGATATACGTCTTTAAGACCTAAGCAACGATGGGGTTCACTATAATGACAGGGCCCTTTGGAATATAACAATTATCTTCCAAGGCAGTTCCAGTGTTAGAAATTACTACTAACACAGAAAGGGCTGCCTTGAGTAAATAATACCTTTGATATGCCCATGTCGCTTTCAGTATTAACATTAAACTGGAGAAATACGCTCACAAAGACAAGTAACATAGAAAATGATGGAGAAATTGATACACTAGATAGTTCATTTGATACTAACTGTCAGCTTGGTACGAGATCTGATGATAAAATGATATCACTTGCATATTGTGAGGGATTCTACCTGTAGCTAACACAGGAGGAGGAAATTAGAATGAAATATTCAAGCTCATTTTCCGAATGATCAAGGGGGAATTCTTCAGCACGCACGCACGCACATATTGTGTCGTGTGGATGAGTATGGATGGTATCTTCTAAGGGGAAAAAATAGGGAAGCATCTGCGTAACTCCTCCAAGGCCACACAAAATGGTGATTAATGTGCTTTCTGGCTCTTACGACAGGATTTTCTTACGCGACAGAATCTCCCTTAAATGCCACGCGAATCCATTTTCATTACGCGTAATTGGCGTTGGCTTACCGTAATAGCGTAGCGGCATTACTTACACAAAATTTAATATGCAGGACCACGTAACGCACTATCTAACCGTTTTCGTGCATCGTGAAAAAATTCATAATTTTCCATAAAACAAACCACGGAAGAGCATGGTACGCTCGTGGATAGCATCAAATATGGTATAACTTTGTCATGATCGTTATCATCATGGCGGGAGGGAGGGGAGAAGATAATAATTCTGTCTTATCATTATCACAACTTTTTGCATAATACAATAGTAATCCACGGAACAGGTTATCTTTGTCTATTTTCTATTCAAAAGATCGATCAGTCCCCGTTCCAAGGTCGTAACATATAATGTACGTGAAGCACAGACAGTATCTTCATCTGAGTTACACCTCTTACACAAATCCAAAATGCCTACAATCCGTTTAAGTTTTTGTGATAATCCCATCAATACCACACAGGCCTACTCTCCATTGATTCTGATTTCGCACATAAAGTCTCTACGTTGAGTCTTGATCAGAGGATGGATTTACAATACGTATAGCTCCATGATCAGAGCAAGGAGGTAAAAGCTCAACTGCTGTAGTATACCTCCTTGATCAGAGTATGAAGCTACTCCATGATCAGAAAGACTTCAACACGACTATGAGAAATTGGGGAGTGTTCATAATATTATACGTTATTGGTGCATCGCTGCTTTGAATAGCTTGTAGGTGTGGCCATATTTGGGCACTTGTTTCTCAGCTGATATATCATTCTCTGAACGAGACGTAGGCTCTGATAAATACACATCCCCCAAACACACACACACACACACACACACACACACACACACACACACACATACACACACAAACACAATTTGCCTTGATAAGATAAACATTCCGCAATTATGTAGCACAAAGTTATGTCCCGGAAAGAAAAAGAGAAAAAGCAGCAACCATCTTGAATTGATCAGAAAGTCAGCCAGGGACTAACGCCCACCCGCCAAAACTCAAAGACACCATGTGGCGCCACTCGCGTGCCACCGACACGATCTAAAAACCGCAACTATGGCAACGGATCGTGAATTCTTTGAGCCAAGTATAACGACATCACGTCCTGATACTCATGCATGCGCATCAAAGAATAAACAAATAAAAAAGAAATACGATATAGAAAAATAGAAAAGAAGGTTAACAAAAAAGTCGAAGTTCTAAATTCTCAGTTCTCTAAATACACCAATGTACACGTCATGGTTAAAACAAAACGGGTGAATGTGAAATTATCCTTATGGAAAATGTAATTGCAAGAAACCAACAAAGGCGAACAAATTTCCGAAAACGTACGGGTCAGGGGAGTGTCGGGCAACCGCATAGGTATCACGGGACTCACATTATGCCCTCATCATTCTGCTCCATGCCTACAAAGTATAAAAGACAATACAATCTGCTGGAAAAAAAAAGAATCATGCGGATTGTCAATAATATGAATGTAAGGGGGACGAAATACTTTGTACAGAATGCCGTAATCTTTACAAAGACTCTGACAGAACAGACGACGGAGAAAAAGACGGTGAGCGCATGCGATGACGTGTACATTGGAAAAGGATCAGAGCTCGGGAAATTAAACGCAATCAGACAGTTGGAGCAAACTTTCCCGCGTAAACACAGGACGGGCGGGAAATTGGAGAATCGATCAGGACTCATCGGCAGGGATGCCCGGTGATTCAGAGTGTCAGCTTAATCAGGCGAGTAAGAAGGCAAATGGGGTAGATGAATCGTCCCGTAATTACTCGCCCCATCGAAATCCCATCGCCAACATGCAGACGATATTTTGGCATGCCGAGAAGCTTGTCATCTCGTATCATGGCGGCGGGCCACACAATGACACAAAACCAACACACGAGAAGAAAAGGATAAAAAAAAAAGAATATCATACGCAAAATATGACGACGCCGTGATAACTCATTCAATTTCATTAAACGCACTTCACCCGGACAAACCGAAAACACGCAGTATTCACGGTACTCACTTGACGGCGGGATAATCACATAGCATCTGTCTGCATGCCTACGTACAATTATGGCTTTCATATTTCTCCTAAATCATGTATGATTATATCTCAATCTATTTCACCATCCTCTAAATATCAGATCTTGCATTATAGGTAGTATAGCACCGTTGTAAATCAACGTTACCAAGACGCGGACGTGCCGTTAACAGCTCGAGAAAATGCAGATTTGTGATTATGGTGACGAGGAAAAACAAGATGGGTTATGAAAGCTGATTCTGTTTAACAGATCTTGTTTTTGAGATGTTTATTCTTTATTCACTTCTGCGATATGCATTAGACTGGGATCTGACGCAGAACTGTTTTAGAGAGTTTCTTGTGGAGTGTGCCGTATTTACGAGAGTCTCATGAACAAAATAGACTAGATAGAGTTAGATGACGACAAGTTTTAATGAAAAAATATGGAACGATGTATAGAGATGATCTGTTTGTGTGATTTTCAGAAAATGATCTGAAATGAAATCACGCAAAGTCCACTGATAATAACATGCATTTTTTTTTCCTCAGGTGGAGTATATCTGCTGGGAGTTTACGAGGTGTTCTTCAGCCCACCGTGTACAGTATATGAGTTTGCTATTTGGATTTGTTCACGGGTTTGTTCACGATTAAATTGGGTATGAGGTGCTGCATGTGTGGAGGGGACGGATTACATGATTTGGGTTAACGTTTAAGGTTAAGCAAGGAGGTACAAGCCTAGGAGGAGCCTACCTCTTTGGGTTAAGTAAATAACGTCTGCCAGCTCGCGCGAGTCTTGCGAGGAACCTTCTTCAGTAGCTACCATCGATTTTGCCGTTGCTAAGCAGTCGGTAGAAAAAAAGAGCAAGCAGCCCCATCCCATTGGATCCAATCCCATCCCCTCTTCCCTCCCCCCCCCCCCCACCATCGGAAAAAAGAACAATTAATGAAACATGCAGTTATCTTGCGGACGTTAAGCAAACATGAATGCAATCTCTTCGTCGCCGGTTCTCCACTGATCATCGCACGCCTCTCTTGGTCCTACTCAAACTTTACCCCGCAACGCTGATGAATGGCGCGCTGATCTCACTGTCCACACATCCCTGTCTCCCAGCGTTGCCATGGTCACCGCACGTGGGACAGCATCTTCTTTATGTGCCTGGCAATGAACTCTTCCAGTTATTCTGGCCTAGATATCATAGCGCAATAGTGCGAAGAGGATTTTGTACATTGAGCAGTGCATAATCCAGGGTGGTTTAAAAACCATACAAACATACGATCACCTTGACCTGCTCATAACAAAGTTTTAACAGATTTGCATATTCTCGGAATTACTGGCCTTGTCGTGTGACGGCTGGGGATGAAAGGCTAAGCATGTACGGTATGGAAAATGGCTATCGACGGCTTCTTTTCGCAATAAAAGATAAGCGCAGCGCATAACCGTGAGCGGCTCGACATCAGACCTAGAATTTACGGTGATGCATGGCGCAATTTGTTTTGTTTGTCGTCCTAAAATAAAGCGCTACCGCACGAGGAGAAACGAGTCTCAAGACAGCGTTGTTTGCTCGCTTCATCATCCTCACCAGGCGCCCAATCGTGCCGGGAGCTTCGAGCTGCGAGAGAGCGGGGAGTCGGCACACTTCACGGAGATGAGAGATCTAAATGGGACCCACACATACTATTAAAGGTTAGGGAAAAAATTAATGTGCACATGATTCGGATGAGTTTTCTAACCTCAGCATATAGTCCAGTCTTATCTGGAGACGGTGTGAGACGATAAGCATTCAAAAACTCTCTGCCGTGGTATACTGAGCAAGAATTGGCGAGCAGCACAGCATTCCGAGCGATATTAATTTCACAATATCTATCCAATATGACACTTATAGTCTAAAGCAACACTGGAGCCTCTGGAGAATGGAAGGTTTGTTGCGGTTACTTGACTTCCTTGTTATAAAGCTCCAAAATCATATCAAGTTCAAATATGACGTTCTGCCTACCAGTATCTTCACAGATCATGAAAATGTCCCAGAATCCACCATGATATAGTTCTCGTGGGCACTGGTTATGGGGAATCATCACTATGCAAACAAAACCTATATGTGGATCTCACAAAGATTAACGCTCGCTGAGAAGGGTAATCAGAATAAAACATGTAATACACATAACTGGAACTGCTAGGGTCTAATTTCTAATCATGGGCTTCCTCCACCGAGCTGAGCTAAACGTAGCTGTTTAAAGTGACATAACAACTCCGTCGTCGTGTGTTGCTATTGGCTACTTTTTGAGGGAAGACTGAATGACTCAGACTCAGATAAGAGTACACAACATATGGGTGGCACATCTCATAAAATTATACAAACATCTCTTCCACTTCCAGCTAAGCCACATCACAACGATAACCCTTTCCTCCAGCTAAATCATTGATATTTTTTTCAGTGTATTGTTGCTCTTAGCAAACGTTCGCCGTTCGGGGGATCTAACGTGTTGCTACCGACGAAATAATCCCAAACGACCAATATTTGTCTTCGGCTATTTTCTTCACCCGTTCCCAATCTTTCCCGGTTGACCTGGTCGACCTCATGTGACACGTGATACCGCTGAGGTCAGCTCAGGTCGAAGCTGCACAAGACGATAAATGCAGGGTCTTCCAAGCATCTCCGCGCAGCGCGGATGATGCGTTCCTCGTGTGTTGGCTCTCCTTGCCAAGTTTCGAATCGGATTTCTCCAGGAGTGGGATCGCGTTATGTCAAGGAAAAGATAAATCAAGGTTCAGGTATAACCATGCAATGTAAAGACTCAACTCTTCAAGTTCGGTGCGGGTTTGCATGCATGTTTGTTTGTTCCCCGCTTTTCTTTATGTTACAGGACACCTGATAACGACTATTTGGGGGCTGATTCTTCCCCCTCACTGCTTTAACACCAACTTGACGTCTGTACTCTGACGCAGTATATCAAAGTTGACAAAAATGCGTCGAACTGCCAACGCTTATTACTCTTACCGAGGTTCCGACAAAGTAGGCCTATATTTGTATAATTTAAACTGTCGCCTTCGCATTTTGGCACGAGTAAAGATACTGACTTGCATGTGTGTTTAAATCTCACTGTACATTGTATTTCATATGTTCAGCTTCACATATTGGGAGCTTCGCCTATCAAGGGGAGCACTGTGTCGTGTTAGACATCCCGCGCAACGAGGAAACTTTTTGAAAGCTCTGTCATACCATGGAGATACTATAGAGAGTAGTAGCTCCATGGCCATACAAGGCCACTGTTAGTAATCTGCACAGTTTGAAACACAAAACTGCTCCTCGATGGCCCATCACGTAACGCTTTGCTACGGGTCATGGGGATATCACGGTCCTAGCAGAATCAGCCCAGATGATGATAAACAGTTGTAAATACACTGTAACAAATACGTGTATAGCTACCCCATTGTTTTGATCGCGCATCTGTGCTTTACAGGTACATGTAATATCTTTTGTTATAGAGCATTTAAAGCAGGTTTTGAATTCAATTAGGTTCCTCGCATCACCCCCCCCCCCCATTAAAAAATGGCAAGAAGAATAAACATTAATAGAGTGATCAACTCCTGGTTCATTATGATGAAGCTACTCTTAAAACACAAAAGATCTCTTTATCCTCGCAGATTATAAGACACCAATAAGCATCGAAGGAAAACAACGCAACGCAAAGAGAACTTCTATTCCTCAAAGCTTAACATCTATAAATGAATTGAACTTCAACTTCATATTTCAGACGTGCTAGTTTGAGACTAAACATCATCCTCAGTCAAAAATGTCGGCTGGGGGGGGGGGGGGGGGAGTGAAAAAGCTTCAAAAAAAGAAAAATCCCAAAACAAGTTGCAAGCATCCGAGCAGACTGTTTAATATTTCCGTGCATGAGCATGGTGAAATTGGAAATAGGTCGTCAAAGACGGGGAATGCCTTGAGTAAATCAATAGGAGAAAATGTTCTGTACGGTACGATCAAAGAGCAGGTGCGTGCATTATGACATCATAGCATCTCTCTTGCATCAGGGAGGTGAGAGACTCACCTCCCTGCTCGCATGAATGACGTAAGGCCACTGCACCCCAATGCAGTCGCGGAGATGGATTATTTCCCTTACTACTCCCTGATGTCTAACTTTGCCCGATGTGGGGGAAACTGGATGAGCAGAATCAATAATGGAAGGTGATGCCGTCGACAAACACCTTACGCTGACTGGCGTGGACGATGGTGTTGGTGTCGGTGTTGGTGGTGGTGGGAGTTGGTGGTGGCTGGGGGTGGGGAAAGGCGTGGGGTGGGGTGAATACCTGTTTGAAGATCTGAATGAATAAGCACAGTTGTCCCGACTCACATTAACCATGCAGAAAAATATTCAACAGTGTCTAGACCCCCTGATAAATAATCATCTTCACGTTTTTACTGAAAACACATGCAAACGCACAACTCGCAACGTAAGACATTTGAAAGAACAGCTAGTCACTGTGGGAGTCAATCCTTTACGTTCGGAATGAATCGCCGAGAATGTTCTCATAAACACATCACGAAGAAGTGGTGATTGCGAATGTACCACTTTTCCTCCGCGCAACCAAAAAAGAAAAGCACATTGGGCCTACTTAATGGCGGCTCGAATGCATCGCGGCAGGCCTTTCCCTACCAGCCAGGAATGCATGGGCACAGTGTGCTTCAAAAGAATCATGCCACGGCTGTCACCCACCAGCAGCAGAATGTAGTTTTCTTCCACTTTTTTTCTTAGGGAGATGGTCTCCTTCGCACCTCCCTTCTCCCTGGTTCTTCCTTGCCCCTCTGCGACTTAATATTTATTCCTGTAGTACACTTTCAGACGCCAACCTCAATCCCTGTTGGTGGGTAACACACCACCCTCAATCCCTGTTGGTGGGTAACACCACCACACCCTCTTGCTTCTTCCACCCCTCCTTTTCATCACCCCTCCAAACCCTTCCTTCCCTATTAACATTATGCACATCACTTACATGAAGAGACCACCACATCTCGATACTTCTCCGTATCCCTTCCTCACCGTGATCTCTGTCATCACACCTACCACCCGGCATCACCATCCCTACCACCACTACCTCCTCCACCACTACCATCACAACTAACAGCAACAGCAACAGCAACTCTCCTTTCTCCAAGAACCTGTTAATAATCCTCCTCTTTCTGCCATTGTCATTATGTTATATAGTTGTTACCTTAAAAGAGAAATCCAGTCCAAATTTTAGTTAGTCTGATAAGAAAGAGTAATTCTAACGAGTTCAACGGCAAAATTTTGATCGAAATCGGGTGAAAAAATAATTTCTGGAGTTTCACTAATTTTTCAGGAAACAGTTCTTGAACGGTCAATATGAATATGCAAATGGCAAAGTGAGCATGTCATCCCCTCACAGCTTGCCATAAAGTTGGTACATAAAATTGTGAAATTTCCACTTTTTCATTCAAACGTAATTATGCCTAAGGCTTATTAAATCCTGGTATATCTAACTGATTACTATTCTGCAGGTATTCAACCAGGAATAACATCATGTTTCAGATTTCAGCGACAGAAACATTGAATTTTCGTAATTTTTTACACGATCACTTATTTGCATATTCATATCCACTGCACAAGAACTGTTCTGCAGAAATTAGCAAAACTTCAAAATGTCATAACTGCCTTATGTTTTATCCGATTTCAGTCAAATTTCTACCGTTGAACTCGTAAGATTTTACTCTTTAGTCAGACTACTAAGTAACTTATATTTGGACTGGATTTTCCCTTTAATCCTAGTTTTCTCCTTATCTTTGTTGTCATCGTCATCACTATTGGTTGCCATTAAATCTTTGCCACCAATTTTCTAAGATGGAAAAATGAAACAAACAAACAAACAAATGAATGGTTGCGCTCATCATGATGATCGTTTTCTTTGTATTTCAACACACCTGCTTCAGCAACTTCGCAATGCGGCAGTCGTTTCTTCGCCACTGATCACAATAAATCTATGCGTCAGACTGAGTGCGCAGAACCGTATCACCTCATTTTCAGTTGGCGGCAACCAAAATCGTATTTCCTTTCCAGCATCACAAAGTCCTATAGGGTAACAAAGTCAATTATTTAAATCACTTCATATATCTGGGAGAGAAGCAGAGAAAGAGGGGGGGGGGGGGGTGAAGAGGTAGGAGGGAGGGAGAGAGAACAAACAGGACTTCATATCTGTACATATTGTTGCAGATTATACGCGCAATTTCTATCGAATCGAAACTCGCTCCAAACGTGATTTTCAATTTTCCGGCGAGATTACCAATCTGAGCAAAATAACAGTGGGTGAAAAAAAGATCCCGAAAAAAAAAATGCATAACAATTTCCGTTATAAAACATTTCTAGGCCACATGTGACTCGACTTTGTCGTTGGGCCATTGCTCTTTGGCACACATGGGGTGCAGCAGTCTCAAAGAGTTCGTAAAAAAACGAAGAGACAAACAAGGTATGATAACAAAATAAGGTGACACATGGTTGGTGTAGCTGTTTCGTGAGAACAGCTTCTTAAAGTGAGAGCAGACCGTGTTGCTAAGGTAGCGCGGTGCGACCATATCACGTTGGAACAATCATCACTTTAAAAGAGAGAGAAAAAAAAATCACATTAAATTTACCTTCGTAACCTGATCACGGCAAAGGTTAATGTTAAAGTGAAAATGCCTTATGAAAGAATGATACTACTACTACTACTACTACTACTACTACTACTACTACTAATAATAATAATAATGATAATGATAATAGTAATGATAGTAATAATAATAATAATAATAATAATAATAATAATAATAACAATAATAATAATAATAATAATAATAATAATAATAATAATAATAATAATAATAATAACAATAATAATAAGGTCTTCTTTATCCAAGGTAGCCCCTTCAGTGTTGCCCCTGCTCTATCAGAGGGCCATGCCATTATAATTACCCCAGCGTTGCCAGGTACCGATTTATATACCTGGGTCGAGAGGGACATGGTGGGTAAAAACATCTTGTCAAAGGACGTAAGCACTAGGCGGGAATCGAACTCGGGTCCTCCGAATAGCAGTCGGGAGTCTTATGCCACAGCGCCCCCATGACGGGCACACTTCTGCCTCAGACTGGGACAGAGCAGCCCATTCCAAGTCGGGCCTTCTGATCTGATCAGCTATTCAGCAACATTTTCTATTATAGGCATCCGGTAGAAATAAATAGCATCATCACCACTGTTTGATGCCACGTGTACGGAATAGAAAAACACCCAGACTGTTTGAATTTACTTTGGAAACAAGTGGATTCTACACTACATTCACCGATACATTTCATGGTGAACGCAAACACTCATGGAGACAGTTTTAGCAAGGAGCTTCTCTCTTTGAAGCTCCTTAGTTTTAGCGTGCGTGAATTTCAGGACTCGCACTCCTCTGTGACGTCATGCAGGCAAGCGACACTCTTTTTTTTCCGTGGCTCTTCACAGATTGGCCGTCGAGTATCGTCTTCTGCTTCATCTGCGCTTGCCTTCACGCACGAACAGACGAAAAGACGAAAACGAGGAATCGGTGAGAGATGGAAACGCGACGGGTGGAGTGGTATTTATCTTGCGCGAATGTGGTCCATGCAAGGTGTTCCGTGAATACTAGCCGTGTAACCGTGTCACCGCACGCTCAAGTCCCATTTTCATGTCGCATTACCGCCTAAGCACCTGTCAATCATCTCGGAAAATCTCCCGTATGCCGCAGCTTCATCCGTCAAACCGACCATAAAACCGCAAGTACGAAGCCCTTCGCGTAACGACGTCATAATTTCCCCGCCTGTTTCTCTCACACAGGTAGGAGCGTAACTTGAAAAGAACAGTCTCCTGATGGATTCGACCTTTTCCATTCCGCGAAATGTGTGAAGACGTTAAATTTATTATCAATTTATTGAGATGCAACACTGTCTTCTATCAATGGTTTGGTGGATATTATAAGCGATTACATTGGACGATACAGGGAGAAGAACTTATTCCTGTTTGGAATTCAGACACGAAAATACCACAGAAGTTCTATTTTCAATCAAATAGCTTCATCATTCTTCTCGCATTACATCAAAAAATAACAAAACATAAAAAGAAAAGCGTAATAAATGCACTAGATATTTACTTTGAAACAGAGCATCAATAGAAAATGAAAATAAAAATAAAACATCGCTTTCAATATTACAATGTCTCGTTTCCAGAGAAGAAGATGCGAATGATGTGTCATACGAGTGTTTATGGAACTGCCGTGTTTATCTGTTTGTTTGCTTGCTTGCTTGTTTTTATGGTCAGGAAATGACACAAATATTAATAGATACAGCTGTCTCTGGCAATGGACCAAAGACAACAGTGGTGATTATCAGCCAGCAGACTCAGCAGTTGTTCTGAACAGCTGAAATGATACATTATAGAGAGATTTGTATGTAGAGCTTGAGAACTGTTTATCAGCTTCACTATTTTAGCCGACTGCTAACTTCCACATGTTGCTTCATACATCACTACAAACAAAATATAGGCAGAATGCCGAAAAAAGCTCTTGGACGTGTGCGTTCATTACGGCAGCGACATGACAAGGTTGAAGAATAAACTTTATGGCTTTGAACCAGTGGTAAAGAGAGTAATTACCCTTCACATGTCAAAGACATTATCACTAGCTTGACTTCTAATATTGCTTAAATTTGAGAAAGACACAACCCCCTCCTCCGTCCCCCCCCCCCAAAAAAAAGAACGAACGCAAGCTCAATATGTCTAATATTTATGGTCATATTTGGTGAGATATCAAATACCCATCATACTTGCGAAAGTTTCATAGGTTTCTATCATGCTTTACAGCTACGTTAAGAAGGTTTGAATTGTTTGTGTCTAACCTTAAAATCTATCTAAATTTCATTCTTTCATATTTTGGTCCCATTATACCGCATCTTCAACCTGAACTATAAGAAAGCAAATTTAACAAATAAAGTGCGGTTATGTAGATATCAAACTTCTCAAGTGATACGAAATTATCATATCTATTTCATGCTATTGATTTATAATTTCATAAAGACATTCAGTCAGAATTAGGATGCGATCGCTCCTTTAAAGGTAATTGTGGTCAGCTAAAACACACAAAGACGAAGTGGGTCTTGCAAACAGCTCAAGGGGAAATGTTTTACAATGTGTGCTCTATACGATGTCATACCCGCCTATAATCTCTTCAAGCTTTGGAAGACCGAAAAGTGCGGAAACATGAAGACTTGCGAAATTAAGCTCTGAAACTGACCATGTAACAACCTTATGTCTACAGGAATGTGCTGCAAGTATACTATAGGAAGGAAACACACGGAATGCAAAACTTCGCAATACAAAGTAACGATATAAGGAAAATAAACCTACATTCTAGAAAATATGTGATACCATGACTCCTTATTGATTATCCTCCCTAGCATCTAAAGATACCATCTTGGATTAAGTTGAGATGGAGCGACGCTTTAACGCTCACAGCGAACATAAAGAATGCGTAAGAGGTAACGAAAATGAGCGACCTGAACGGGAGGGTTAATTCCTTTAACACTTAACGATGCGGGAAACACACATTAAAATGATATAAGCGACAACATTTGCTATGCAAAAGCAGCTGCCTGCGCTGTGCGGGCCTCTCACATCGACGTCGACATTGACCGAGACCGTGCAAAATGACTGATGAGTTTTTAGGCTGGTCTCCACCAAACCGGAAACTCTACCACGGCCCATCGGGTACTTCCCGGACTGACCTTATTTGGATATACGGCTCTCCTCCTGCTACACCAATCTCTCCCATCAACCACGTCTTCAAGACACCATCAAGGAGTGGAAATTGTCATCCCAGAACTGCAATTGAGAACTGCGTAAAACAGCACTCTGTCTATGATGAAATCTTGTATCGGTAAATTATACTGCTTGGTATACAATCCATATGGCACACACACAGACATGCACACGCATACATTGGTGCATGGGAGATTAATATTATCATATTATGCAATAGACGAAAGGATATAAAATGTAACAATAGGATTTTTAGGGGTTTTTTTTTTTGGGGGGGGGGGAACAATGGATGGGGTTGAGAGGCAAACGGAGCAGTTCATTTGAGGCTGACACTCAAATTGTGAAATTTGAACTTGAAATATTTGATTGAAAATCGATATTGTTACAGCAAACTCTACATTACTTTTGTTGTACATTATTACTAATATCCGTTCGTATAGAATGATGAAGGCTAAATGACTTCTTGGACAATATTTACAGGT
The DNA here is from genome assembly GCF_964275005.1 of Diadema setosum. NCBI lineage: Eukaryota > Metazoa > Echinodermata > Echinoidea > Diadematoida > Diadematidae > Diadema > Diadema setosum. The sequence continues at coordinate 14,364,357 of NC_092689.1, forward strand.
CTATCTATACTTGCATAAATCAGACATCCTTTTCGTAGGCCTATCTAGGCAATCATTTAATTGCATAGTGGATCATTGCAAAATTCGGTTCTTCATAAGCGGATTCTTACTGAACTATCATATCAGATTACTATATCTGTCAGTGACAACAATCTTTGCTTAATTTTGCCTAGAATCCAAATGCACCAGAGCAGTACAGTTTTCATCACATCATATTTTACAATGGTCTTTTTCCTAATCCTCTTTACTTTTGTGTTTACTTCCCCACAGTCGCTATCATTTAACATGTTTAACCAGTCAGTAGCAGCTAGTATCATTAAAAATGTTTCATCCATAGTGGACTCCTTGTTGTTGTTATTATCATGATTATTTTTCCGCAGTGATATTAGCCAGCCCTTTAAGCAAGACATTACGATGTCGAATGTTTCACGTGAACATTAAGATAAGGGGGGGGGGGGTAGGTAGAGGGATAGCATTACACCTTGTTTGCGGCACCTGTGACCAAAGGAAAGCCCCTAAAGACAGGTCCGTCAGTGATCGGCGCCTTAAGCACGGCCATGTTCGAATGGATGGGTCTGAGGAGAGCTGAGAGGGAGGTTAGTTGTCCCCCTTTTGGAGAGAATGTTCTGCGCTCCGGGGTAATGTCTCTTTTCACATTACTCCGGCAGAAGTGTTTGGGTACCGTCTGTCTATTATGTCTGTCTGTTCATCTGTCTGTCTATTCAAATGTCTGGCCATCAATCTTTTTTTCTGAGCTCTCCCTGCCTCTCTCTCTCTCTCTCTTATGTTTACGTCTTTGTTTTGTTTGTTTGTATGCAATCTTGTCTGAGTGGATTTATCTTCTCCATATACACAAAAACGGGTAGCAAAACACCTCAAGGGAAAAGAGACTTATGCAGAACAAAACAAGGGGGAAAGGGGGGGGGGGTTCTTTACCACTTTTTCTCTGACAGCGCATTCAAGTAAGGGACCAATTTGTTTTCCTGACACTTCTTGTCTGATGAGGTGTTGAATGTTGTTCGTTCACCACAGTCAAACTGCCATATAATTTATGACGGCCCCTGAAAAGGGTTTCGCCTGGCAGGGGTAGATATAGATAGAAAAGCACAATAAACGCATTATACAAAATGCACAAAGAACATAACATCTCGCTGACGGAATGACTCTTTTGGAGCAAAATTAAGCTACCTATTAAAGTGGGTGGTTCTAAAGTAGTCTGTGAATGAGACTACATCTTGGCATGCTGGATACAATCCTGGTTTATTTTGAGGATTTCGCCCCATGCAACAACGACTGAACTTAGGAGAAAAAAAAATGAAAAAAAGGAGGAAAGAGAGGGAGAAGTTGACTGAACTCAATACGAGTGTTAGCTTGTAGGAACGTGACAGTTCGCTCGCCAGGAAGATTACGCGACGAATCGGAGTAATACGGACTTGAACATTTTGACTGCTTTCCCCCGCCCACTTTACTTTCTTACTGTGTTTTTTTTTTTCCACAACATTTCAGCGTCCTTCGGTACATCCTCTCACAAGTAATAGTTACGTTTAAAATTTGACACTAACTTTCAAATCATGCAGGTACTCAAACGTGCAAATGTAGCATTCTCTCATATTTTCTCCTGATTATCTACAAGCCACTCACAAAAAATAGTGGAACTCAGGATGATATTTGATGCTGACTAAGTTTGCGAGCACGGAGAAGTTCACGGAAACTTGCACAGAATCACTTCGAAGAGGAAGAGAAGAAGAGAAAAAGGAGGAGGAGGAGGAGGGAGAGGAGAAACCTCTCCAACCCTAAAATTGAACAAATTCCTTAGTAAACGCAAATGTCAAAAAATAGATAAAAAATCAAACAAACAAAGGCAGGCATAGTCTTCTCTCTTGTACCAGAGGAGGTTCATAGTGTATTGCACTTTTCATGACATATTTCGTAGTAAATTTGCTGACAAGATAAACATTTAAATGCAAATAACCATACTAGATTTACAGTTTGCACGATATGTCATAAATACCAACAAAGAATTGGTGACTGTTAAGTGTATAACATTGCAGAGTAAAGAGGTAAATGCAAATTCATTTTACCATTCTACATGAGTGTACCGATGACAATGGTAAGGTTGACTGCGACTGCCTGAGAGCAAAACCATGGGTTATGAGCAATATTATTATGATGGCGAAAATATTGATAGTAATGACAATATGCTATGATGAGAATGTTTATGATGTTGATGACTGTGACAACAATAACGATTACACGAATTATTATTCTTAAATGTTACCGGATGTTTTCAATACTTTAAAAGGACGAACACACTGACGCAGAGAGAAGGAGGCGCAGGTCATAGAAAAATTCAGCGTAGCTCCCCCTCTGTGAACACAATCCGTTACTAGTATAGATATGATAATGTAGGCTTATCCATTTAGCAGTGGTCGTGCGTGTGACATGCAGTAACCTCTGGTCTTTGTGGTTGTACGTGATTGCGAGGGATTTCAGAGGTACATGTGAACTCGTTGCATGCACAGGAATATCGTTTGCACCAGGGCACACTGTTTGAGATGGAGACTTTAGGAAACGCATGCAGTTGAGAACCGAGGTCATAAACGAGTTCTTCTGCAAACTTGAAACCACTCGGATAGTCTAATTTTGTTGAAACTGAGGTCACGGTTCAGCGAACAGCATCATTGCTCACTGCTATTGAATAGCCCGTCATGACACGGCCTGATAACGCCCAAAGAATTATCGTCTCTCTAGTGGTCCTGTGGGGACGCGAGTGCAGCCATCCAGTTGGAGCTTTTACACTTCCATGGTTTCTCTCGGGAAACCAATTGTATCCATGTGACCGATTCTCAGGGTTTGAGGACCTCAATAGGGCTGACGTATACAACCCTTGATAACTACCCATGCCACATTCTGCCCCATAAAAAAAACCTTGCTATCTGCAGGGCAATGGTACTAACATTCTCATGTAACAATTATACTTCTGGGTCTCACTCCATTGCAAAGCAGAAAAGGCAGAGATGTACAGCAAGAATCATGTTCCTGCAGGGAGGTGCTCACCTCCCTGGTTCCTGGCAGTCACTGAGTGCAGACCCTTCCCCTTTGCAGGCAGGTTTTTTGCAATAAAATGAGAACCATGTCAGATCACCCCTTCACCACTAATAAATAAAGATTCTAATACTCCTTTCACTTCCGCTACTTCTACTACTACGACTACTACTACTACAACTACTACTACTACTACTACTACTACTACTACTACTACTACTACTACTACTACTACTACTACTACTACTACTACTACTACCACTACCACTACTACTACGACGACGACGACGATGGCGACGACGTTGACTGTTCTGTCCTCACGTTTTCAAAAATTCTGTGTATTCAAGTCAGTCACGACGTCCAAAACCTTCCCCGTTACCTGTTATGGATGAATACAGCATTTCGATGTTGTTTTTGTTTTCGTTACCCCGTGAGAAAATTGCCAGCTTTCACGCTACTGAGTTTCTGAGTGTTCGTCAACTAGCGGGAAATTGGATGTCGCAATTGCATCTATGCCGTAAATACAAAGGGGGCATCACTTCCCCCTTTCGCAATGCATTGCGATATGTTCTAGATGGGAAACACTGGATTTTTTTTCTTTCTCATGGAAACTCTTGATTGAACTTGACAGATCAAGCTAATGAGTTGCTATCAATCAAGAAGAGTGCTAAATCGAATAAACCAATAAACCCCTCCCCCTCGACACCCATGTATCCCCCCCCCCGTCCCCTTTTAGTGGATGTGTGCGGCCATGTCGATGAATATTTTCCGTATTCAATCACGCTGTAAGTGACAGGTAATTAGAGCATGTACAGGGCGAACGCAGTCTCTATCCCGCCTCCCTGGTCAGGATTTACAGACGTGCCTGCAGTAAACGAGCTGCTATTGACGAATGTACAGCTTGTAAGGAGAAACATAGCAGTGAAATGTAGATCGCATTAACCATGAACTTCCACATCATCCAATCGTTTAGTGATCATTTGTCCTGCAAAGTGTCTGGTCCATGCGATGACCATCGTTAGTCTAACATCGTCAGACCCCACAAAATATTACAGACTGGCAACTGGGATTCTGTGACAACACCGATCGATGCACGCTAATTGTTTAGCACGCCAAGTTCTTGAATCTAATTAATTCATGCAGGTGGAAAAGTTCGTGAACAGTTATGCCTACCGCATATATATACCTAATAAATACTATATATTGTAGTCATACGAAGATGAGGAAAGTTGCAATATCTCGATTTTCATGATGCTGTATACTCATCGTTCATCACACGTTCGCGTGTTCGCATACATAAACTTCTCTTCACAGGACTAGTTATTTGACAGTTCGAAAATTTTACAGCAAGGGAACTTGTTAAATAGAGATTCCTTCGCTTCCTTTCTCAAGCAGTAAACTTCAGACGTCACGGCACGTCACGTGACTTATGAATAACAATGTCTCTTGGTAAGGGAGGCTACCAATTATATCCTCATACGATGGAAGATGATTGACTTATTGAGTAATTGATATAACCTTAATTTATTGATCCAATACTATCACATCGATATAGGAGATCATTCTGAGCAAAAAATTTACACAGAAATGACAAAAGAATAAGAGAGAGAAGAGAGATATATTATTACTGTTTTTGATGCCCTATTTCTCATGATCCTTGGGAAGAAAACTAATCACTCAGGTACTGGGTTGCTAAATTAATTCAGCGGGATCTAAACTACATCTATATCCAATCAGAGCAGCCTTGATAGCGCAAACATTTCAATTTCAAAATAGGGCCAATAAATTACTGCCGTCGGTTGTTCGCTTCGGGAGGGGGCGGGGAGGGGGTGGGGGAGGAGAGAAAATTAATTGATGTGACGATGAATATGGTTCGTATTTGTAAAGATCAAACCAGGACAACAAGGGGTGAAACACTGCTCATGACGAAAGATTCTTTTTCTCTTATCTGACACTGTTTTGTTCTCGAAATTATTCTTATTACTTTTTTTTTAAGGATTCGCTTGTGATTTGGTTGAACATGTCTTCTGGATTACGGACGGGCTCGTGCTTTTCCCGTTCGCTCTTCTAGTGTGGCATACCTCTCATGCAGTAAATGGATTTCAAAATTCAACCTGCCGAAAATATATACAGCGTCAATTAGCGTTGAACCAATTTTCCAGGATACTTATAGTAACTTACTATTACCACTGCTAACTACTGCTGCTGCTACCACTACCACTACTACCACCACCACCACCACTACTACTATACTACTGCTACTGCTACTACTACTACTACTACTACTACTACTACTACTACTACTACTACTACTACTACTACTACTACTACTACTACTTCTACTACTTAACTACTACTACTACTACTACTACTACTACTACTACTACTACTACTACTACTACTACTACTACTACTACTTCTACTACTTAACTACTACTACTACTACTACTACTACTACTACTACTACTACTACTACTACTACTACTACTTCTACTACTTAACTACTACTACTACTACTACTACTACTACTACTACTACTACTACTACTACTACTACTACTACTACTACTACTTCTACTACTTAACTACTACTACTACTTAACTACTACTACTACTACTACTACTACTACTACTACTACTACTACTACTACTACTACTACATGTACTTCTTCTTCTTCTTCTACAACTACGACTGCTACAACTACAACTGCAACTATACTATTGCAGCACTGTATGTACTACATCGTCCTACAACTACTGACAGTAAAGAATGAAACATGTGGAGTTCAACAGTATAGGGGAAGAGTGCTGGTCAGTCTGGTCAGTCAACTGGTCAGTCAGTGGCATCCCCACCCCTATAGCATCACGAGAAAGTGGAAAATGAGGCGACCGACAGAGCAACACTCAGTAGGCCCTATATTGTGTTTCCTTTCATCATTATTATTTGCAATCTACAGCACTGGGTAATTAAATAATGATTCAAAGTATATCGTAATTCATCGATGCAGTTTGCAATTCGTGAAAGAACGACGACAGAAAGAAAAATAAACCATCAAATCACTCACACACCACATGGAATTAAAATACATCGAGAAGACACATTTATGAGACATTGATTTCTTTTTTTTTTTTTAGTTTCCATCCCACTGTGAAGTCATTATCAAATTAATAGCCTTGTTTATCCAAATAGAAAACTAGAAGGGAACATATACTGTGTGATAATAAATCACACATTAACAGCTTTCTCATTTGCAATGAGAAATATCGTTTAAAGTTACCATGATATTATTCTTATTTGGGACGAGAGCTGACTGCGGCCTTTAAGGTCTCCATGTTCATGGCGAGATGACACTGTTTGCTGTTCTACTCGCAGTTCATGATTGATATTTCAGCTCTCTCTGCATCAAGAATCAGAAACCTCCCCAAAAGGAGGTTTATTCATCTTCGCTCATCACTACAACCCGATTGCTATATTTATTCAGACCTCAAGGCTGGCTTCTGTATCACCCCCAATCTAATTTTCTTATTTTCCAATGTGCAAGATGGAACGGGAATGACGCATTTTCTGAACGAGTTTCTATCAAAGGGAAAAGGTAAGAAACTATAATAATTACATCTGGAAGACTTATAGTGAAGTGTACATCAGTATGTAAATAGAGAAGTATTTATGCTTTGGAAGCAAATCTAGGAGACAATAAATTCTACAGGCCTGAATCATTTTCCCTGCCATATCGTCCCGACCAAGTATTCTTTTCTTTTATTTTCACCACAGTACTTCTTTGAAGGATATATCGGCTCCGTGACAATCACAAACGAAGATGCAACTTGAATCATTAGAATACAGAACAAAACGCAGGTCTGTAGCATGTTTGAGTGTGTGCATGTTTGTGTGTGCGTGTGAGTGTGTGAGTGTGTGTGTGCGTGTGCGCGCATGAGTGTGTGTCCTTTCATTTGTCTATTTTGTGCGATTAAACAGATTTTTTTTTTCAGTTTGATCAAGTTGATCAAGGTGAATGTTTGTACCTGTGAAAACGATATGAAAACAATATGAAAACAATGTGAAAATATTGTAGAAACGATGGTGACATCAAACGGAATTCGAATAAAAATATCATTTGAAAAAAAAAGTTTTGTATGTGTGTATTTGAAGACGGGTGTTTGTGTCTGCGTGTGAAAACGTACTTCCAGTGAAAGAAATTATAGTTTACGTTTTGCTATTTTCGAAAAGGGGGATGTGGAGTGCTAACAGTGTCCAGATGACATCCTGGCGGGCAAGACAGGGCGGGGTCACGGCCAAGATACCATTCGGCGGAAGTCATGCTGAGAAAGCTAACCCTCTGATTTGAAAACTTTGTTTAACAATATCAAATCCCGTTGAATTTGCAAACAGAAGAAAAACCAAATGTGTCAGGCTGTATTACCTTTGCAGCATTTGAATGTGGCAGTGATTCGAGGATTGCTGACTGTATGCAAAAAAAAAAGCAACAACAACAGCCTTTTCCTTGCTGACTATCCGCATCTATTCTTTTTCGTTCTGATTAATCTTTCAAATACGTTTCCACCTCCCTGGTTTAAAACAGGTACTTTTATGCAACAAAGTTCCCGCAGGGGAGATGGGAATCTTCCTGGTACAAACAGGCAATTAGTTTGTAGTCTTTACCGGGTGTAGATATTTCCCGGTTCCCGTTACAATATACTTGTATTATTTCAGTGTTCATGGAAGTTCATTTATTCTCCCATCCTCTGCAATCCATTCATTAATCCTCCTAAACGGATAAAGGTGCACAAAAATTACCAATTTACATAGGCCTATGTGGTATAAGGATGCAAGGAAAAGAAGGAAGGAAAGAAAAAGAAGAAGAAGTATAGGCCTAGAAGTAGTAGAAGAAGAAGAAAAGAGGATGCAAGGAATAGAAGGAAGAAAAGAAGAACATGAAGAAAGAGGGAGGGTGCAAGGAATGGAAGGAAAGAAAGAAAGAAGAAGAGAGAAATGATGCATGGAATAAAATGGAGGAAGAAAGCAAAAGAAGAAGAAGAAAAAGAAGAAGAAGAAGAAGAAGAAGAGAATATAGGAGGGAGAGGGATAGAAAGAGAAGAGGAAGATATCGGAGGGGAAAGGAAGATGAAGAGAGAGAGAGAGAGAGAAAGAGGGAGAGAGAGGGAGAGAGAGAGGGGGGGGGGGGGCAGAAGAACCAACCTACACCAAAGAGCACGAGAGGGATAGTCCTATATATGCGTAGGCGTGCAAACAGAAAACACCAATACAAAATACTTCGGCCATTAACAAATTGGCGTGAAATCGGTGTTATATACGTCATGACTTCGCAATCACTTGTTTGTATTCCTGCAAAACAATCAGAGTAAAGAGCGGGCAAGCTCACGGACAACAGGCCCTTCCCTTTTTGAAAGGCGATTTATCGTTGTTGATTGATAGATTTACGTTTTTACCTCGATATAAACTCAACAAATCATGACAAAAAGTTCGATATTGAAAGAAGGTGAAGACCGGTCAGGTAATATATGTTTCGAAGGGTAGCTGGAGATTCCGTCTTACGTCTAGATATCAGACTAGTCTTTACAAGAAGCAATGTGGTGCAGAGGCTGGGGCTCTGTGCTCTTCAAACGGTGAGTCTTGGATTCGAACATCCTTGAACAAGCTTTTTTGTTTACCACGTCCCTTTAAATGACCCCGTAGCATTGATGGGTACCCATAGCAACGCTGGGGTAATGTGCTGATCATAATCATGGCAGCCGTTTGGGGGAGAACGATGTTTTTATTAAAGAAGATCATATTAAACTGACGACGCATCGTCTTATAGAATTTGCCCCCCCCCCCCCCACACACACACTAGAATGATAACAGCAGCAACAACAACCACACTAAAAACGACGACAATGCGAAATTTACGTCAACAACAGCGTCCACTCCATGTCACAGGTTTGAGTTCACTCGGTCACAACTCGGGGCATGACGGTCGATCGGGGGCCCCGAGCTCATTCCGTACATTTTGCTTGACACGGAGAGTGCTCTTACAATGACAGTCGTTATCTCTTGATAAACAGCCCAATTACCCCCACAGATAAAGGCTAATCCAGATGGCATAATGAAGATTGGATTGCCGAGCAAATATTACCATCACAAGCAATCGAACAAACCGCGATCTGCAACCGTTACTGATACCTTTGTCTGCTCATGGGGCTAAAGTAACTCCATGGTCTGCTTACCCCAGACACAAGAGTCATTTTTATCCTAAAATAACCCCTCAAAAATTGAGAAGCCCTGTAAATTAATCACAAGTCTTTATCTGATGTAAATGTGACTCTATGGGGAATGTATACAAACCACATATATCTCTGGACTTGTTTTTAAAAGGAGAGTAAAGATATAGCATATACTTATTATACACCAACAAACAGCATAAATATCTAATGCATCTAATTTGTATGGGGGTTCATATCAGTTTATAAGAATAATTGTCAGTCTTTTTTAACAAATTTCGTTTTATTGAACCCAATTTCGGACGCGCTTTATACAATTCACCTTTTCAGCAAAAAAGAAAAAGAAAGAGAGAGGTCTCTCCCTCTCCATCTTCTCTTCTTTTCTCTCTTTCATTCTTCCCTCTCCACCCCACCCCCTCTCTCTCGATCTCTTCCTCGATCGCGATCTCGATCTTTTTGCAAACTCACTGCTTCTTCGATCTAGACTTTGTTACCAGTGTAAATCTTTGTCACGTGTGAGATTTCACGCGGACTCAAAGTGGAAATTGTCATCATCTCTGAACGTATGGAGAAAAAAAAAATAATGATTAATGCAACGACAGATAAATGTTCGTAAAACGTCAATGAACCGGTCGGGAGGCTTTCGTACTGTATGCCGCCTATCCACTTTAAGAGCCTGTGGAATTATGATTTTATGACATTCAACTATACTGACTCGTCAAGTAGCGCCGATCTGCCAGACAATGCTTTGATTTAATATTCGTGGATTGTTTCCACCAACAAATACATATATTACACGAAAACGCAGCTGGCGACCGTAAACATCAAGTTTTATTCGATTTCGCTTGGCACAAATCATCCTGCCGTCTAAGCATCACTGACAGGGAGATCATATGTAATATCGAAATATTTTTAAGGCAAATGCACAATTTTTATCATGATTAAATATATCCTAGAGCTTGAAATCGGGTTACTCTAACGTCATACAATTGCCAACATATTTGTTTACATTAAAACGAAGATTTCAGAGTACACATAAGCTTGGAGTATTAACAAATAACACATTATGCAGTTCGACGGCGCTTGTTTGCTGAGTAAAGTGCAAAAACAGAAGTAGGGCACTCGACAAAAAAAAAAAAAAAAAAATGTCGGGAGGCTTGCATCATGGAGTTACTCGCATAGTAGTTCCATGCTTGCACGGAGCTCAATGTTCACATTGTGCAACGGTCTTGGCAAGAGTCTATACCTGCAATTTTCAATTCGTGACATTAACATTCCTGGAATATAAAATCCCTAATTTGATTTCATGCCGTCATGGAAGGGAATTTATTGGCGAGGCATTCCATACACGATCGGGCTGAATGTGCAGTATTGTGCGCTTGGGGCACCGTCTTAAGCCAGACCGTGTGCCAACCGGGTTGACGGTCACGGAAATGGGCTGTAAAGGGTTAAGCGAGATGACGCAGTAAGATAGAAGCACGTCTCCCTTTACTACATTGATAATATACATCTTTTTCTTCAATGAGAAAGCGAATACAATTTGCTCCCCTATACTCCTTATGTATGCCATGCCAGTCATGGGGTTATGGCAATTACGTGCTTTGCGACCGTTCAAGTTATGAATGACTGCAGCGTAAGAGCCTTGCCCGTGAAAGTGAATGCAAATGGACTGAAGACATCAAGAATTGTACTTGTACAAGTCCCTGTACTTTATAAAGTAGTCATATTTTCTTTACGACAGTTTTGCTAGGCGATGACAATTACTCGCGCTCTCGTGTACATACCTTCGCACCAGTGGCATAAATCAAACAGAAATCTCAGCAACGCAGGATTCGGAATTTGTATACGTGCCAAATTACGCCACGCGTAACTGCACGCAGTGGTCACGGTGCCCTAGATACCATCAGTAAGTTGTAACCAGGCTTTCATATGATTATTAAAATGAGTGAGCTTTTCCTTGATTTCTTCTAGTAAGCTTAGAGTTTAATCTCTTCTCTTCAATATACAGTTATTATGGTCGTGTGTTGACTCTGTAACGATATGATTTTACTTGTAGAATTGCATACTAGTAGTCTTTTCCATCGCAGCATCGGTAGCAAAATGTTCGAATTCATCTTTTTTCATAGTTTCCAAACCTATGTTGTTACTTCTTTTTTTTTTTATTATGCACCATTGAAGGAAATCGTCTGTCGCAGAAGAAAGAGAGAACGGGACGAAATGATGGATTTTTCTCGCTCTCTCATCCTTCTGGTCGGACATGGCTCGACTTGTAGAAAACAGGCAGATATGAAGAACTTATCGATTTGTACATCAATTTCACTATGGGGGACCTTGGAGCCCACCGAGTCCTCCATAGCAACGTCGGACAACACTAGTGGTGCAAGTAAGCACCAAAGTTGCCAATAGCACACATACACTTTAAATACTATTTACCATTGCATGTGGTACGACGTCTTTTTTTCCCCAAGATTTACATACAGGATACATTAATGGATTTTAGAAGAATGAGTGGATGAAAAAATTAAATAAACATGCAGCTTCCAGACTCTGTGATGAAATGAATATGCGCGCTCATAATCAGACACGCAAAGATACAAACATATACACACGCATATCAATTTCATGTAAATAATAAAAATAAACATTTAGTGAGAGATAAATAGATAGCTAGAAAAAGAGAGGGGAGGGGAGAGGTATAGATATAATACATATAATCATATATGTATTTCATACAGGCGGTTTGGGTAGATGACGTCTCACCTCCCTATAGGTAAGGTAGAAAGAGAAATTGAAGACTGATTTTGATGGTAGGGACGTACATGGAAGGAGAATTGGACAAGGGAGTGGGGGGGGGGGGATATCATTTAACCTCTCGGGGATATAAAACACATGCCTGAGTAAAGATTACTAGCTTAATATGCTCGTTGATTATGCCTTTACCCGCGGCTGGTCTCTGCTACAACGCCTGTAATATTCTCTTTTGTGAAAGAAATGCCTGGAATAACCCTATTAACCTCCTTTCATGCACTGATAATGCGCCTAATTGCGCGGGCTATGATATTGATAATCTTAGAGGGAATAATCAGAAGATCTCGTATACGTCCAATGTATGGGGGCATGAGAGATGGATATGGGGCGAGGAGAGAGAGAGGTGGGGGATGAGAGAAGTGACAGTTTTTGCTCTTGTTTTCATATCAAGCTAAAGTTAAAGAGAACGACAGAAAAATAATTATAATGATAATAACAACACAGATTATAATTATAATGGTATAGATCAATAATATTTTTTTTATAAGAACAATAATAATAACAATCAAGAATACTATGATATGCGAACAATGACGACTAAAATAGTAATAATCATAATGACAAGAAGAAGAAGGAGATAAAGAAGAAATTAAAATGATAGATGTTGCACAGATCCTGCGTTTTATGGGGCTGGGAGGTACCTCGAAAAAAAATGGCAACATTATCGGCATCCATGGTAGAGACCCCGACTCCTCCCCCCCCCCCTAAAAAAAAAAAGCACAACAAATAAGACAACATAAACAGCGACACGCGAAGAATTTGACGCAAGAAATCAACCGAGAATAAAAGAATGTGTATAAATAGGGCACTATCATAATCATCATTTACAGTAAATTAAGAGATACAGACATTCCACATGAGCGGAAAGTATACCGACCCTTGTACCCAGCCGCCGAACTTGACCCCGAACTTGTGCTCTAATTAAGGTCAGACACCATAAGCACGATGAAGATAAGAGCTCCTCACACACAGATACCTCCCTGCCAGTGACAGGCCAGATTTATAAGATTAGTGCTCATTGGTAATATATAGCGTGGACGGTTTCGATAAGACGCGAGCGGTGTTCATGAAATACCTAGATATTGAGTTAAAATGTATCACTATCATATATATGGTGTGATACATAATACAATATAATAATATAATATAATATAATGTAATATAATATGATATAATATAATATAATATGATATGATATAATATGATATAATATAATATAATACAATATAATATAATATAATATAATATAATATAATATAATATAATATAATATAATATAATATAATATAATATAATATAATATAATATAATATAATATATAATATATTTACTATGTAATATATTATGCGATGAACACTAAAACGTCTTCTACAACTCTACAGCATCGAAAGCCATATGTGAGCTAAATTGAAACACATATGTCACGTTGACGTCAATGATCCTAAACCAATGAAAATTGAAAGGAAAGGTGTTGACAACTTTCCATATATTTATATACACACGCACACACACACACACACGCACACACACACACACACACACATACACATATATATGCAGATAGAGAGAGAAAAAAAAGAGATTTCAGGAGGAGGTTGTTTGGAATCATGCAGAAAAAAGGAGTTATACGAACACCTTCAGAATAGGCAAAGAGAGAAGGGAAAAAATAACAAGTGACCTTTCATGTATAAAACATGAAAGGGGTATTTTTTTAGCAACTCCATCAAAGCGTACAGACGGATGTTCTTTTTTCATGTCTTTTTTTTTTCTTTTTGCATTTTAAGAGGTCCATAGGTCGACATGTTGCTTTATGTCTTCTGACATCAGTCACATAAGACATTCTTCTCTTTCTTGTTTGGAGGCTCACTGGTGTCGACATTCGTCATGAGCATTTCCACTCCCCCTGCGCTGACACTCGAGTTCATTGCTCCAAACATTATTATTCAAACTATCCCAAGTGATCGTCTCTATGGAGAGATATACTGTGTGTGTTAGAAGAAAAACGTGCGTGTGATTGTGTGAGTGTATGTTCTGTGTGTGTATATAAGAAACTTGCTTGTTGAGAGAAAAGTTTTCTCCGTGTGTACCCGCGCTTTTAAAACTAACTGCACCCCTAAGCTTATACCAGCCAGACGAAATTTTTATTAGAATTCTTAAATAACACATGCGTTGATGGTGTCTCATACCCTTTTATTTCAAATAGGTATCTTCCCCTCACAAGTTTGTTTTTTGTTTTTGTTTTTGTTTTTGTTTTTTGTTTTTGATGATGATGATCGAGAAAAGGTCGCTTGTTCGTACAACACGATAAGGATGTTTGGCAACGACTCGCCTGTGTCTGATTACGAGCATGAGCGAAAGCCAGCGATTAGTTTTCAGTTTCGAGCAAGATACAAACCATCCCCTTCAGAGTGTCTTTACGTGCGAACTCGCATGAAGCGTAAATACTTAAGTAGCTAGGCAAGAAACTCTCTATTTTAAAAGTGTAAAGACCATTCCAAATGTTATGTCATCTTCCTTTATCTGTCGCAAAGCCGTCAGACGCTAAAGATTCCACTCCCTCTGGAATACCAAAGAATCGGAAATGGATTAGCCGCTTCTGGGATTATCATGATTATCCAATTGAACGAAACAGAAATAACGGGATCTGAAAAGGCTCAATCAAACTCGTTTGTCCAGACTGTCTCTGACTGCCTATACGTCACTCACTTTCTCTATTTCCTTTGAAGGTTTCCCCTTTGCACACTTAGCGAAACTTACACAGAAAACTTTCTCGTTCCGCCTGTCTTCATTCGTCTCCCATTCCACAGCTTCGTATACATGGGACGACGTGCTACATAACCTGTACAAGAGTTGTGCGTTTGTGTTCGCTTTTCATTGCCTTCATACTTGTGTTTTGCACGCCAAAAGAAGGCTTAGCTTTTTTTTTCTTTTTTTTTTCGTTTATCAAGTCTAACAATCATAGAGCTGAAACATGATCCAACACATTCTTTACGGAGACTGGATAAGAGAACACTTGGAAGTGAATTCCCCCCCCCCCCCCCCCCCCCTCCGGACTGCTAAGTGGTTGACAATAACATAATGCACAGAATGTGGAAAGACACTTAATTTTAAAAAGAAGACAAAATTGGAAACCAATGATAGGATTTCATTTGCATCATTTTACATCTTGCCAAACTGTACATGTCAATTAAAATGAAGTATGGTGTATACCAAAAGTTGATGATAATGTCATGATCTTGTAAATAATGAACAGTCATCACATGAACCGGGTTGCTTTGCCTGCATGCACAGCATTGCGAGAGACATAAATCCAGTGCACTATAATGGTATAATGACATGAACATGACGGATTATCTGTGTACTAGTACCTGGTATGAATAGGCCATGAGTGTATACAACCATGGACCTAGGTCCATGATACAACAACCACAACCCTATCTAGTGGGTCATCAAGGAGGTACCGTACCTCCTTGGTGTCATGGATCAGTGTATTTGAGTAATCAACATCCTATCCTATCAAGACTTCATACAATGATAACGTAGCACATTAGACGGTGCAGGATACGGTTACAGTTCGTTATTCTGACATATCTGAAGGGTCGTTTACACGGAGGGCTCGTTTAATAATACGAAAACGAAATAAGGTTCGTAATTTCGAAGGTTAATTGTATTACGCATCTTCTTTTCATTTTCGGATTACCGAACCATACAGGAGTTGTACTTCACTTTCGGATAATCGTACCTTCGGAATAACGAACCTTATTTAATTTTCGGATTAACGAACTTCCGGAATAGCGAAATCTATTTCATTTTTTGGATAAGCGAATCTTCGGAATACTGAACTTAAATCATTTCATTTTCGGACTGACGAACCTTCTAAATAACGCCACAAATGTTCGGATCAACGAACCCTATTTCATTTTCGAAATTACTAACATTTAGGTAAAGGGGATGTGTGGTTCTCAATTAGGAACCTTCGGAATAACGAACCTCATTTCATTTTCGAATGAATGAACCTTCGGAATAGCGAACATCACTCGCTGGATACACTGATGGTTGTATTATTAGAGTTACCATGGTGGCCAGTCGGCACGATGATCCTTCGTAGCGCGTTCTGAGTACATTAATGACTATACAATGTCATGTTATAGGCATTGTCTCACTCTACAGCTGCATGGATATATTATAGTCAGACGTTTTAGTATGACATAATTCATCAATATGAGATTGAAAAACATCAAAGGTTTACTCCGAGGCGCGACTACGACTTAAATTGTTGCTGAAACACGTTTCTAAGAACTGACGCAAATATGACTATATTTATAATGCATCTTCATTTCATTTAACTAGAACGTTTATTGATCTAAAATTCCCTACTCGACATCCTAAGGCCGAATAGGTCAGCTGCATTCAAAATTCGGTGAAAATTGAGGGAGATATGCACAGTATGATATCAAGCCACGTTTGGCTTATTGATTTGATTACGTTGGAGGCACTCTGATTTCGTGACGAACCCTAGGTCATTTTGGCCAAGATAGAAGACTAATGTTTATAGGAACGAGTTTATTACAGTCCTCGCTGTCTCGTTCATATCCCGTAAGTGCATGATAGACATACGTAAGAGCCACTCCTATCATTTCGTTTCGGTTGTTAAAGACCCAACCAAAAATAGACATCGGATCATGGACGAGACAGGTTAAACATTAAAATCCTCAATCATTCGTCACAGAGTGAAACTTGCATTTGTACAGACAGCAAGCAGATTATTTAGACCACATAACTCTTATAGATTTCATAAAGTTAGGTCCTACTTCCAAATTACTGGGAATATCAAAAGAAATATGTTTTGGCTTGTAGCCAATTTTAAACATTCATTGAATTCTAAGATGACGATAGTATTTCCTTTCCTTATCTACTTGGCTGAACTTTGGAAACTGAAAATCAATATCTTCACAGCTTTGTGATATTCATAATCGCATGACGGTGACACATTTGCTCCTGCGACAAATACTTCGGTCTCATTTTTCACCAAGGACTTAGGATTAGGTTTAGGGTTGTGATAGAGTTTTAGATTCAGTTTGATATGAGGATCAGGATTAGGGTTAGGGTTATGTATGTGGGTATCATATATGTTTGGCTTGGTGTGCAGATATTTCATTGAAGCAATTGTCGCAGGAGCAAATGTCGGGAACCAGAAGTCACTTGACTTAAAGATCCAGTTTTTTAATCCGAAAGTTCGTTCTTCTTAAGGTTCGTTAATCCGAAAATGAAATAAGGTTCCCTCTTCCGAAGGTTCGTTAATCCGAAAATGAAAAGACGGTGCGTGCTAAGGAGCCTTCGGAATAACGAACCTTATTTCATTTTCGGATTAACAAATCTTCGGAATAAGGAACCTTATTTCTTTTTCGGATTAATCAGAATAACGAACTTTCGGAATAACAAACTGTAACCGACTTATGTCATCCTGAAGTGGAAGCAAGGGGATTTTAGGACAGACTTCAATCTAACATAGTCATTTCGACAGGCCGAGTACAAAAAAAAAAAAAAAAAGACATTACGCGACGGTACCCCCCCCCCCCACGACCTTCAATGTGGAAAGGGGTTGGGATCATGTTTGAACAATGTTGTGTGTACCCTAGCTCAAATCCACTTACATAGGTTGTAAAGCGAGAGTATGAGTAATGTTTGTTAGCTTTGGTAGAGGTAACATGAAAAGAAGGAGAGTTATGTAGTTGATAGATGATAAGAAAACGAGGTCAAGAGTTGGAGGAGGTGACTCAACTTAACAGTTATGGGGGGGGGGGGGATCTAACAGAGATGTTGTCGGTCCTTTTAATTTTCGTTCGAGACGGAGACGAAGCTGTTGTTGAGTTGGCGAATGAAACGTCGCGCCGACTTTGGCAGACGAATTCATTGAAATGACATTAGTGACTCGCCGTCAAAATCACAGATATTTCACCCCATCTTTGCCCATCAAAATATTAATTGACATCCATTTCATACTTTTCTCTTTTTTGCCTTTCCTCGCTTCCTCTTCTCTAACAATTACGTGGGGTGAGAAGGAGAAAAAGAGGCCTAGGAACTTATATTCCAAGCTAGGCAAATTGCTAGTTGATGTCGGTTGCGCTGCACTAACAGCATCACTTTGCACTTACGGGATTTTTTTTTTTTTATCGAAGGAAAACTATTTCGAAGGAAGAAGATACAGAGCAAAAGAGCGAAACAATCAGATGAAATATTCGGGGGGAAATCACACGAATGATGAGGCTGTCACGCCTGTTTAAAAGCCACCCAATGATTCTAACAAGGCGCACGGCAGGCAGCCAAAAACTGTCTGTGATCATGGTCAGGACTCTGGGTCATGTGATTTGATGTCTCTATAGTAAAGCCCCCCCCCCCCCCCCAGTCGCCTCAATGAAAAACAACAATAGAAATAAACTTTCTTGAAACTTTCCTGAACAATCACGAGAACAAAGAGAGAAGTCGTCGACGTAGGATGGCATGTGAGAACATAATTATACATTTGGAGGATATCGCGTGAGTGCGTTTTCTTTTTCAAATTTGATTTCTGATGACTTTTAAAAAAGGCTTACAAAATAAATAGCCTCTTGGGAGCGACTTTAAGGCAACACTACCAGAACAACTCTTTTGCCGTCTCTCTGAGGCGCGATCTACGATGACTCACCATGGCCGCAATGGCCATGGCAACCTTGTTCATGATTGTCTGACTGCGAGAAAACTTTGTCTTCGTCGTCTGGTTTTGCTTCTCTGTTTACCAATCTTTCGTGGTGTAGAGAGACCTGTCGTAAAAACACCTTTGCCTATATTCTCTATCGTTTCGTTTTATTTGTTTGTTTGTCTCTTGTTTTGAAGAAGAGTTTTAAGCAATACAGTTAGTACTAAGATTACCTATTTCTCTCGTGTGCTGCACGGTATCGACGCAAAAGACAAACCACGACAAAACTCGAAGAATTGATTATGTGGATGACATGAAGAGGGACCGGAGTGTATAGCGCTTGCACAGCACGTCCACCAGACCACTCTCCATTGCTCGTAAGTGCAGTGAAGTTATGAACTTGATGGAGGAGATCGAGACAGACATAGAGATGCATCTTAGAATGAATTGACACGTGTACCTCATGGGTCATACACAATCGACATGTGTACTAACAAAAAGAATGAAAGAAAGAAAGAATAATGATAATAATAATAACGATAATAACAGCAGCAACGATACTACTACTATACTACTACTACTACTACTACTAATGATAATGATAATGATAATGATAATGATAATGATAATGATAACGTTATCATTATCATTATTGACAGATGATGATAATGAAATATGAATTCTCTTCTCTTGTCCTCCCTATTATCATCATAACCATGCTTGTCATTATTGTTGTATATAATGCATACCACGTTAGAAGACCGTATCTAATCCAAATTGTCATAATTACCACCAAAAAATATATATATCTTCATGGAATTTGTTCGATTTCGATATTATGTGACTGAACTATCCTCTTTCTTTCACTTCATGACCCCCCCCAAAAAAAGGAAAAAAAGAAAACGAGTTTCCGCTAATTGGTTCCACTTCATTGCAGTACCCAGCTGAGAAATCTTTAGTATTATGTGTAGTACAGTGTCTATAGATTCCCCTTCTTATTAAATCTCCCCATACAATTAAAAACAGTTGGCTAAAATCGATCGAAACATGCAACAATGCACAACTTTTTTTTTCAATTCCATTTACTTCTTTGCATGATGTGTTTGAATGCCACTAACACACCGTTATACAGCAACCATTCTAATGCAAACCCTGCACGCAAAAAATAAAAAAAGAGAGAAAAGAAAAGAAATCACACAGGGTGAGTGGAAAAATACCGTGGATTGCGAGTAGCGGGGGAGAACTGGACCAACTTATATTTCCATGTAACTAACCCCCCCCCCCCCCCCCTTCATTACAGTGCTTTGTTGGGTGAAAAAGGCATATTCAACTGTTTATCTATTTCTTCATTCTCTTGAGACAGCAGGGGAAAAACAGCACCCGCAAGGACGAAGGCGTAATTTGGGAGGCTATTTATGAATGAAAAGTCGTTCTTTTTGACCTGCCGACAATGCAGTTTCGTGCGTGGCTCTCAGCATGCAATTTCAGGGTAACTGCCCCAAATTTCTCTCTTTTTAGGGGACGCGGTCTCCCCTTTTCTTTAATCTTTTTCTTTTTTCACCCCAACATGTCACACATTTGCGATGTATTTACTCTGATGCGTCATCGAGTGGAAACGGCAGCAAAATGAGAGGAGGGAACCAAACACAAATGGGTGCAGGACATTCATGCGATGCGTACGGACTGGACCATTTGTGAAAATGGGGGTGGGGGTATCATGTAACTACATCTACTAGTATTATAGCCGTGTACAATGTATCTCGATACTATAGAAGTATGGAAAGTCACACGAAGAGCCAATAGCATCGTCAAGTTTATGATTTGTGAAGAAATTCTACCGAGAGTAGAATACACTTTCTTTAAACGTCAATTATCTATTTGTATCATTTGACAGTTTGATATTCTGATACTTTGTAACGCGTTACATTTTCTCTCTTCTGTAATATAAATTTCGAAATGTCTCTTGGACATCTTTTGCGAATTTGCGAAAAAAAAATTGAGAAAAAAAAAAAACGATTTGTCCTCCGAGGGTCATATCAAGTATTCCAAATCCATCTCCAGAGTCTATCGTATTCATCGATATTCAATGATCTCAGTTTCTTTTGGGTTTTCCCCTACACGAGTGGAGAGCTTGAAAAACTCGCGACGTCACACTACGACTGCAGGTTCACAAATTATGATTCTCCTATTATTAGTACTAAGAAAGCTTCTGTTCCAAATAAATGTACGTGGGCAGTGCATTCACCAGCAGGTTGGCCACATGAATTGGGGGGGGGGGGGGGGGTAAAGAAGTGTCTGTAGGGTGTGACGAGAAACAAGGGCAACGAGACTGTCGCGTGGACCGCGTATTATCAGATAGCGCACGAGAACGCAGAGTTGCCGAAAAGAAAATGTGTAAGGAGTGATGGTGATATGAAAAAATGGCAAATACTGTATGCAGAGATACCTAATACCTGCAGTGCAGTGTAAAAACCATTCATTTCCCCCCTGTTAGCTGCAGCAGTGGAGTGGTTGAATTAGATATCGGACGGCAACGGCGGATTTGGAGAAATGCTCGCTGATTTGGCAAGTGGTAGCACATCGCCTGAATAGCTGACTTCGCCATGTTCGCACCACAGCGCTGAGGGAGACAGGCAGCGCCAAGAGTAGACGATAAATTCTTTGATTTATGATATTTATGTTACATTAAATCCTCTTCTTCTTAAAAAACCGTAATGGAAATTGAAGTGGATTTCACCTTACGGAAATAACAACAACAGCAAGAAGAACAAGAAAATCAACTGAGAAGTAGATAACAAATCATGCCTGATGCAGTCCAGACAGCAATGTTAAAACTGCCATCAGCATATTTCTAAATGACTCATAATAATTTCAAGGATTTGCATGAGGAAAAAAAGACTGCAGTGTTACCTTCCTGATTCTTCAGTTAATTAATGGTTGAAAACCAATGAAATGTAGGCCTATATGACTTTGGAGCCACATGTGTCGCAGCTCCAAGTCCCACCTCCCTGGTATGACAAAAGTTACTGCTAGTGAGTGCAACAGTCTACGTATGTGGGCAAGATTCCTCCAAGGAGCTGTAAGATCCGTGATCTCTCAATCACATCATCCTTCAAAAGCTAGGACGGTGTCCCACTGTGTATCGCCCCTACTTCATCCCCATTTAGGAGTAAGATATAGACTCTCGCTGCGCCACAATGTCTCTTCCTTTTGACAAGCAACTTTTCATCTTCAACGGCGACATTTTGCTCAGCTTGTCTTTTATACACAATTACAAACGATGTAGGTAGATGATAGCTCAATGATTTTGTCCTCATGCAATTTCGAATGATAATTGATCATTAGCGATAAGGAAGTTCATAAAACGGCGACACTTTCTTTCTTAAAATGATACCACTTACGTGGACGAATCGTGGCACTGAGTACAGAGCGCTGAGTGATGTGATTTGTGGATAGCAATATGCAAGAAAATGTGCGATATAAGATATACGATATATTTCTTAATGGTTCCTTTTGTTTCTGAATATTGTGCGTACAGAAAGAACGAAGACAGACAGGCAGACAACTAGATAGATGTATGGACAGACGGACAGGCAGACAGAACAGACAGACAGACAGTCACACTAATGGAAAAGAGGATGACGGACAAAAAATTATGATAAGATAGAAGAAAAAGCGGGTGAATAGGGTTGCGCTATTCTCTGTTTCATATTCCGCGACGCCACACCGCGTAATAACATAAACGCAAACAAATTTTGAAAGATAGATAACGAATCACAAGTGTAGAACTACGTTTGCATAACGTTCATTAACTCACTTAGGCAGCCGTCGGCACGGAAAATGACTTCAAACTCATCCGTCGCTGCGACAAATGAACTACATATTATCAGAATATTCCTCTAATCTCATCTTCTGCCATTCACTAACCACAAAAGATTCCGACGGTGTCGTCCCATCAATGGCCTGAGTCATTCACATCTAAAGCTGGACTACTGAGGGCTCTGAAAGGCTCACATCAGGAAAATGCTAACACAATCAAACATAGAAAATCTTTATTTTAGGGAAAAAAAGACTCTCCAAATTGCATAATTATAGAACCATGTGCCCCCAAGAACAAAAACGGAAAAAAGTCTATACTTGCTGTGCTGTTCGATCATCAATAAGTCACCGTGATTGTTTCGTTTACTCCTGCTAATTTCACGTCTACCGTAAATGTCTGCATCATATAGAGGCACTTCTGGAGTAATCAGACAATGTAAAGCCACCACCACCACCATCACCACCACCACCACCAACAACAACAACAACCCTCTTCTGTGTTTTCAAACAACAACAACAACAACAACAACTCTCTTCTATGTTTTCATACGAAAATAAGAAAACAAGAACACCTTATTTATACAGCCCACATCGCAATTCTAATTTAAAAGGAACCGGAAGTGTGTATAGCTCCACGGAACATCACACCACCGAAGTAGGCCTACATGTCTTTAGCAAAGGATGTAATTTCCCATTTTGTGTTTTTCCCTTCCCTTCCATGGCTTCAAGGGTGGAAGTTGCTGTTAGCATCGATCATTTATATGATTTTTCCGCAATTCCCCAGGTGCAAACTTGCCAAGTGGCGTAGAAAACCAATTTCCCTTTCAGCTGTCTAATGGCATGAATAAATGCGTCCTCAGAAGAAGAGGAAAAAAGGAAACTGGTGTCCCTGACCCAAATAGCACCGATCAAAAATATTCTACCCAGAGTTGTTATGGGTCATTTGGGGATAATGCAGTTGGAAACACGC
Organism: Diadema setosum; assembly: GCF_964275005.1. Taxonomy (NCBI): domain Eukaryota; kingdom Metazoa; phylum Echinodermata; class Echinoidea; order Diadematoida; family Diadematidae; genus Diadema; species Diadema setosum. The sequence continues at coordinate 14,387,893 of NC_092689.1, forward strand.
TCGTGGGACCCTTAGCTCTCCTCATGTCCAGCATCACCTAAAGGAAATTCCTTATTCGTTCCTGTTAATTAAGATATCACTCATGAATTAAAACTGGTGTTTGCGTGTGAAATGTATGTTCGACATAACCAACATGACGTGTGGATAATGTCTTCATACAGACTTGGTAGACGCGCATGATAAAATGATACAGTTTATCATAATAAGTTGTAATCCCGTAACTTACGAGACTTTCTCGAGACTCACTGCATCCAAACCCAACTCAAACAACATCTCGAATGCCGAATACGAATTACAGGTGGACCCTGACTCTTGCAAATTACAGCGTCTTTGTGAACCTACAAATGACACCACACACGTCATTAATGCAATGAGGGAGAATCTTCGTAATAATGAGCCACAAATGACTGTATGCAAGCTTCTTTCTTCACACAACATAAATACGAAAAACAAACTGTAATTTGTCCCTTGGAAAGTGTTCTTGAAGGTTGTTGCAATGTCACGGATCGGGCGAGCTTCGCTTTTTTGTTTTGTAAATATCTTAAAAGTGAAAACTACCTCCGTTTTCACTGCATGCTACACATTGTGATAACATCAGCAGCATTACTGAGCTTGCTTTTATTCACTTCAGTATACTCGACCTATTGTTTTCATATTTTCAATTACATAACGACGACGCAACAATTTCATCTACTAAAAATCCAAACAGTGCTTTAGAGTGATATCCTTTACTCGGTTCCTTCGAGATCCTCTAAATCGGGTGCCGCCAATCTGGATTGAAATGGAATTTCCATCGTCAACATCGTCCATAACGGAAATTCGACGCAATCTCGTCTGTCACTGGCCGAGGGATTTAGCGCGATTGCCAGGATCACGGACTTGGACATGGTAAACGGCGATTCCGTATATACACTGCCGAATCTAATTTCCTCATGCGTAGGAGAAGAAAATCGATGGCCCTGTTGGTGGAGAACTTGAAGCCCTGGATAAATGAATCTTCATGAATCTCCCACTATAGAAGACATACATGTACGGTACAACTTTCTTCCTTGCCTGACATATCTTTCGATGCATATGAAAGGTAAGTAATTACGTCGCTTTGAGACCAACATTTTGAAAATGATGCTCAAGTAATAACGATCAACATTGTATTAGGCACTATCAGCGTCAGGATTGAGAAGTGGTATGGAGCGGGTGATTAGAGATGGGGAGAGGCGCGTTAATGGAAGGGTGTTTGTATCCCGATGTAGAGTCACTTTACGCACGTGAAGTGCGCAAGTAAGGTGCGTCGATAGAGATAATGGCACGTCGATGGAGACGTGACAGGTAGGCGGGTCAATGGAAATGTGGTACGGTGCATCAATGAGATGTGGTAGGGTGTGTCAACGGAGATGTGGTAGGGCATGTCTATGAGATAAAGTAGGGTGCGTCGATGGAGATGTGGTAGGGCGTATCAATGAAATTATGTGGTAGGGTGCGTCGGTGAGATGTGGTAGGCTGCGTCAATGGAGACGTGGTAGAGTGCGCCAATGGAGATGTGGTACGATGTGTCAATGAAGATGTGGTATATAGGGTGCGTCAGTGGAGATGTGGTAGGGCGTATCAATGAGATGTGGTAGGATGCGCCAGTAGATATGAGGTAGGGTGCGTCAATGAATGGTGGTAAGGTGTCCCAATGGAGTGTGGTAAGGTGCGTCGATCTCAGATGTGGTAAGGCACATCGATGGAGATGTGACAGGTATGGTGCGTCAATGGAAATGTAGGTCGCGTCGAAGGTAATGTGGTAGGTAGGGTACGTCAATACAGCTGAGATGGATGATGACGGGAATGTGGAGACGCGTGTCAATGGGATGTGATAGGGTGCATCAGTAGAGATGCAATAGGTTGTGTCAATGAGTGGTGGTCAGGTCACGGTGCATCATTATCAGTCAGATGTGGTACAGTGCGTCAATTAGTTGTGGTAGGGTGCGGCACTGGAGAGGGCGTGCGTCGATGGAGATGTGGTGTGGTGCGTTCTATCGAAAAATACTATGTGGACTGGACTCCCGAAAAGGAAGAATAAAAAGAGAAGTTAAAAGGCTGACTCGGGCAGAAAAACAAACAAACAAACAAACAAACAAACATGATTCCATTCAGTGTATCTTTCCGGCAATCTTCATATTCAGCCGTCTTCATCTCTCTCCCCCACCTCTCTCTCTCTCTATCTATCTATCCATCTATTTATCTATAATTATATTTATATACCTATATCTCCATATAATCTATATATCTATGGCTCTATCTCTCGGGGGGGGGGGGGGAGGGGCGGTAAGGCACTGGACGTCTGAGCGGTTTCTCATGATACACTCGGTGGTGTACCTGCCTGCCGCCTGGAAGCTAGGCCAGCTAAAAATGCGTTATCGTCACCTGTCAGTACCACATCATTTTCGTCGGTCGGTCTAGGCATCCGAACAATGCGTCCGGAGAACACGACACCCCATCTGCATCGAACAGGTCCCCCAAGACGAGAATAATCACGATCGTAACTACAGATGTCGTTACGAGTAGGGCGACGAATATGTCACCACTCGTCAACGCATGCACAGAACAAAACATCAAAAGGACGCATGCACAGAACAAAACATCAAAAAGGACATCGCCGGCCCCTTTTTATACTGCCCATAGTTTTAGGACTTTCCGTGACGAACGACGAACTTAAGGAGCAAGTGAAATAATGACGTTACCGAAGAACGACGTCGAATAGCAGCGATGACAAGCAATTAGAGGCTGACAGCGCTATTTCTAGCCCCATCAATCAGGGTCATTACATTGACGAGCGGGCTCGGCGAGTTGGAAAGCCATTTCGTCGCTTGCCTGCGAAGACCTTACCTAGCACTCTGAGCAAGAGGATGGGAGTCCACCTCCCGAGATCAAGCATGTCTTTGTACAAGACTACATAGTGTTTGTGTGAATGTGTTTTTCTTGCCTATCTGTCTGTCTGTCTGTCTGTCCGTCTGTCTTTCTCACTCTCTATCTCTCTCTCCCTGTCTTGTTAACTAGAAATTAAAATCTTATTGCCAGCTTCATGTGCCACATGGTCGATCTATGTTGGTAAGGATAACTGTTAATTTATGAGAGCCTCTCTAATTATTGGACTTTCCGTAACAACAACTAATAGAATGGCGTTACCGGAGGTGCCCACGAAGTCCAGTCCTTCGTACATCATTCTCATCGACACTCATTAACTCCACGTCAGATCCAGTAAATTGAAATGTTCAAACCTCTCACCTCTACCATCCACTATGATACCCATGATGCCTCGCCGAAGAAGGTGACGAATACACACCTGGACACGCCCTCACTCTCCCTTCCCCCTTCCCTACTCTCTTTACACCCTCAATGCACTGACGCAAAAAGCGTCAAAGCACACAGCTTGTAATACGAGGGACGGAAATTGGGAAGCGCATGTCAACATTGCACATTTATCTACACAGGGAGGTGGGAGGGGCCTGCTCCCCTGTCCTTGTCTACACACGCGTGATATGGTGAAATGACACCAGGTGATCTATCGTGATCGATTACAGTAGACCTCAAATAAAAATGCAGAGATCAGCTTTCTAATATTTCCTCTCTATATCATAATCATGTCAATCACATGCCTAGCATTTTCTTTATTACGCGCTCAGTTCCTTGTGTTAAAGATGTTGTCCTCGCTGTATATTCATTTCTTGATTTCGATTCAACATCTTCAGTTTACCCCCACCCCAGAAAACACACACATACACACGCACTATTCACATCCATGACCCCAACACAAAGAAGCAAACACACGCACGCACGCACGACCCCCCCCCCCCCGTATTGCATGCAGAAACATCAGCTATCATAATAGAATTATTCATAAATTTGTATCAATAAAAGAACGAAAACACGCATTAACGCTAAGGCGATTCGGGAGCAAGTAAATCCCCTCTCATTCACTGGTGCAATGCACTATTCAACTAACATGAAAACATATCATTGCCATGATATCCATTTTCAACAGTGCAAATCGTTCGCTCGTTCTACACAGTACACGATATAAGATCTCTTGCATTACGAATTGATCAATGTATAGGACTAAGCAGAGTAAGAAAAGGTGGGGGGGGGGAGAGAATCACTGCACTTTATGTCAGAGTCGAATAGTTTATTTTTTTCCTCAGCTACATTGAAATAATTAGCGCTTTTCACGAGCACCTTTGTGACCAGGTTGTTGCATTTACAAGTAAACGCTGAGCCTGAACCAATCTCCTTGGAACTAGCTCTATTTTCCTCATTCATGATAATTTTTGAAAATCTCGAAGCGTATACGACCAATACATTTAGTTTACGTCATCAATAAAAAAGAAATAGAATGAAATCATCTTCAATTTGGTTCAGTTTGGATGAACGTCACGACTAAATATGATGGAATCTTTGCATAATCCATGGTATAATGTGGCAGTAATATAGGTGGTTCGATGTAGACTGGAAGCTTTCTTTATGCGCATTGACGCAAACACATTTTGCATTTCAATCGCAGTCAGAGCCATAAGTTGCGATATAATGCGATTCAATAAGTCCAATTGTCAACATTACTTCTAGCATATACCAAATTACCGCAGAAATTTCATCTAGTGCGGGTATAACGTCACTACGCGGCTAGCGACAGCTTATGATGACACTGGTTTCGCTCGCAGCCCTTTTTAACGCCTTCTCCACGCCCTCCTCGGTTGGCGGTGGGAGGTGGTACCTAGCGATGACGAATCCCCAACGAACAAGGGACCGAGCAAACGGCATCACACCCTCCAGCTATTTTCGGATTTTAAGACACACACACACGCACACCCTCTCTCTCATACACACCTGAGACAGAATATTATCCGATCTCTTAACAGATATAATAGAAAAAAAAAAACCTGTGGTAATTCACCAAGTCATGGCGGAACACGGTTGAAGTTTCAAGATTCTTGTTTTCTGAATTTATCGCGTACAGAAAATAATACTGTATATAGACAATAAAAATGCAAAAGCGTTTAGGCAAAAAAGTAAAATATCGTTTTTACCTACTATATACATACAATACACACACACATATATGTTTATATATATATATATATATATATATATATATATATATATATATACTTATATGATATTTACATATATCTTTATTGAAAACAATTGCTCGAGTCTTTGCTTGTGGAGAAATAAGAGAAGATGTAGGTACGTTTATAAAAAGAAGGAAATAGGAATCAATATGAAAACAGTGTCTCTATGTGGCAATAGCATTAATGTACTTTGAATATACGGTTCAATTCGAGTAGTGTTGAATACAAGGGTGCTTCTCCTTTTTCTTTATTTTTTTTGACAAACTTTAGTTGTAAGTACAGAATTACCCATTGGCACTCATCATTTTTCTTTGGGGCCTTGGTAACTACAAACCAGCGAGGATGGTCTTCTTTTCAAGAAAAATAAAGATATAAATGGTGGTGAGAGAGACAAAACTCGGTGAGAAGAGCTGGAAGCCAAGAGAATATCAAAGATTGTAGGAAAATCAAAGGATTGAATTGATACTGTCAATGAACTCACCTCCCCGCAATCCATTGCCATGTCCAACTTTCTCATGCTTCTGTACACAGTGGCCATGTTAAGGTAGGCGTGAGTCCTCATCCTCGGGGGCCATTCCTGCCCCTTACACCTGATCAGCTCCCGAGCTCTCACGTAGAACTTCAGCGCCCTATCGTAGTCCTTTAGCACCTTGTAGGTGGTGCCTAGCCAGCCGTAGACTTCACACTCCAACATCTCGTCCGCCGTATCGATGGCAACCTTCACCGCTTTCTCTAGGTTCTCTAGGGCTTCCCGGAAGGCGCTGAAGCCCAGGTTGGAAGCAGCAAGAGCAAGGTGGATGTACCCCAACCGCGGGGAGTCTTGTCCAGCTGTGGCGAGACTGTGTCGCGCATACGACAGCGACTTGTGGTACTCGCACAGCCGCTCGTTCGACTTGGCCAAGTTCAAGTAAGACTCCGACTTCAGCTCGTCGCTCTCGAGTTCTGAGGCAATGTCCATCTGCTGGACAGCGTAGTGCATCATCTCCCTGGCGAACCCCCACTCGCCGTACACCTGCCCGAGATGCCCCAGCACAGTGAAGCGTAACTCTGGGTCCTTCACTTTGGACAACACCCGCTTCCATTCGTGCACAGCTTGCTCAGATTTCCGTGCCTGGTACAACTTGAGTCCCCGCTCAATTTTTTGTCTTGTCTGCCGCTGACCCATGGTCCAATTCGCCTTCACAAGAGACAGCTTTTCAGCTTGATCTCATCCTTAGAGTAGAGTATATATCCCTTATTTCCGTCAGGTGTCACCGCCTCGTTATGCAATCTTCCACGGGCGCAAGATCACGTTCAACTCCGTAGTTTCGCACAGACATGCCACGGTGCGCACGTAAGATGCTTGGCCGACTCGCCAGAGCGAGGCTACTCACCACAATAATAAACTCGTGAAACGGGACAGTGCAACGTTCAGCGAGGAGTGTTCGTTTCGTGTAGCACACGTGCGTCGCCGTTCGCTCGGAGCGGCCGCCAATTTGTGTTTACATACCCCGATCAATGGAACGAGCATATTATTATGTGCGCATGGAATGCTTCGCAGACCTTTTAAATTCGCGGCTCTTGAATAGGCTTCGGCTCAGCCGCTCTCTGTCACCCGATAGACTAGATTATGTAACTCTTATTTTCTGTTGTCGTACAACGATGATTAAACTATCGAAACACGCAGAACAAACTCCCCTGTGAGAATATGATGCTTGTTGTTAGTACCAGGGAGGTACCTCCTTGTTAAGAGCTATCTATGCGTGGAAGACGTGTTTGACTATAGAGACTCCCTACCGCAATGGAGCTGCTGTGATCATCTTATGATACTTCTGTAGGATACTAAGAAGTGCCTTAATTATTCGTTCAGACTCTAAACTATGCGCCTTGTAGGAAGATTAATTCAAACACCTTTTGAGAGGGTTGAGACGTCGTTGCCAAGGGCAATGAGGCGATCACACGAAGGAGGAAAATGATAGGAAGTCCTGGTGAAATCTATGAATTCGATATGACAATTTGATCGCACGAGAGAGCGCGCGGAGTGAAAAATGACGCATTTTCTTCATTCATTGCAAAATTCATAGAAGCGTTTGCTTTCACTAATTATTTTCTAGCGAGAAGCTTTCATTCATCAATACCTAGCCAAGGCAAGTCGATACACACATACAATTGAAAGCACATTCAGACTTCATAAAAGTCGTGCACTTGGCATTCATGCACTTGATCTACATGAAAAAAAAAATGCTCCGCATAATAATGAAAATATCATTATGAAGACAGGAATGTTTACGGAGAAAATAACGTTCATTATTCAGAACTAGTGACGGCTTATTGAGAGCTCCACCCCCTTGCATCATCAGTCTTGGTTTTCTGGACTGTCGGTGTTAAAGGTTTGCTTTGTGCATTGATTCGACATTTCGAATCAGGGATCGCGAATATTTCTAGCATTT